>NW_027423290.1:0-120514 GCF_048934315.1 Petromyzon marinus | reverse complement strand
GAAGGTAATTGCCTGCAATCTACCAACCCTCGAGGACCTGCACACGACAAGGACCATGAGGCGAGCGAGGAAGATTGTGGCCGATTCCTCCCACCCTGGACACTCTTTGTTTCAGCTACTCCCCTCCGGCAGAAGGCTTCGGTCCATCAGGACCAAAACCTCACGCCATAAAGACAGTTTCTTCCCATCTGCTGCTGGCCTGTTAACATTTTATCTACATAATGACACCTTGCCGATATTAACTATGCTAACCTATTTGTATTTTTTATTTTAAAATTATATCTTAAACCTATTTTATATTCGATATTTATTAAATTTTATATACTTCAGCCCCTTGGTGTTAGTTAGACTTATAAGCCTTATTATTATAGTATAAGACTTGTTTAAAACTTATTTAAGATTTTAGATTCCTATATGTTCAATGTATGCACCATCCCGCCAAAGTAAATTCCGTGTCGGTGTAAACTTTCATGGCGAATAAAACCCTTTCTGATTCTGATTCTGAATGGGAAAACGGGTCATTTTCGCGTTGCTACCCCCGACATAGGAATTTGCAGGTGAAAAATTGCACTTTGACAGACACCCAGAGCATGGCCAGGCGGCTCCCCTAACCGTTTTTTTCCGACCGAGCAAAGTCCGCCGAGACCTCCAGTATCCCACGGGGATGTCGGCGTGCTCTTTTAGGACGAAGAATAATTGTCACATGAGTGCGTATGGGTTCTTTTAGGAGCCGCGGTGCCCATGGGTGGCGCCAGGACAAAGCCTTGTCTCGAGGGCTGACTTTCAGTAGATCGCAGCGAGAAAGCTGCTCTGCTACTTACGAAACCCCGAGCCAGAACCAGGTCGTTTACGAATGATTTGCCACACAGCTTCCCCGCGAACGTGCTGTCGAGCGACTGAGGAGAGGGCCACTGAACGCTTGCGGCACCCCCCCCCCACCCCCTCCCCCCCCCCCTCCCCCCCCACCCCCTCCCCCCCCCACCCCCTCCCCCCCCCACCCCCCCCCCCCCCCCCACCCCCCCCCCCACCCCCTCCCCCCCCCACCCCCTCCCCCCCCACCCCCCTCCCCCCCCCACCCCCTCCCCCCCCACCCCCTCCCCCCCCCACCCCCTCCCCCCCCCACCCACCCCCCCCCCCACCCCCACCCCCTCCCCCCCCCACCCCCACCCCCTCCCCCCCCACCCCCACCCCCTCCCCCCCCACCCCCACCCCCTCCCCCCCCCACCCCCACCCCCTCCCCCCCCCACCCCCACCCCCTCCCCCCCACCCCCACCCCCTCCCCCCCCCACCCCACCCCCTCCCCCCCCCCACCCCCACCCCCTCCCCCCCCCACCCCCACCCCCTCCCCCCCCACCCCACCCCCTCCCCCCCCCACCCCCACCCCCTCCCCCCCCACCCCCACCCCCTCCCCCCCCCACCCCCACCCCCTCCCCCCCCCCACCCCCACCCCCTCCCCCCCCTCCCCCCCCACCCCCTCCCCCCCCTCCCCCCCCCACCCCCACCCCCTCCCCCCCCCCACCCCCACCCCCTCCCCCCCCCACCCCACCCCCTCCCCCCCCCACCCCCTCCCCCCCCACCCCCTCCCCCCCCCACCCCCTCCCACCCCCACCCCCTCCCCCCCCACCCCCACCCCCTCCCCCCCCCACCCCCACCCCCTCCCCCCCCCACCCCCACCCCCTCCCCCCCCCCACCCCCTCCCCCCCCCCACCCCCCCCACCCCCTCCCCCCCCCACCCCCTCCCCCCCCCTCCCCCCCCACCCCCCCTCCCCCCCCCACCCCCTCCCCCCCCACCCCCTCCCCCCCCCACCCCCTCCCCCCCCCCACCCCCTCCCCCCCCCACCCCCTCCCCCCCCACCCCCTCCCCCCCCCCACCCCCTCCCCCCCCCCACCCCCTCCCCCCCCCACCCCTCCCCCCCCACCCCCTGCGGTGATTGCTACATCGGTGAGACAAAGCGACATGTCTCTGACCAAATTCGCGAGCACAAATCAGATTTGAAACACGGCAAAACGAATTCTTCTGCCGTGGCTGATCAATGTTACAACGCTGTGGGGGATCACGATATAATTTTCTCCGATACCAAGGTTCTTTGCAAACCCACGGGCTTTTATCAGAGATTTGTTCATGAAGAAATTCAGATCTACAAACGCAGACACAATTTCAACCGAGAGGATGGTTTCAAATTAAGCATCCATTGGAAAGATGTTCTAAATCGAACTAAACATTAAACTAATTTCAATGGTACAGTATATTTTTCAAGTAGTGGTACCCCAAACTTTCGCAGCTCTTATAAATTCCCCCTTTTCACACCGTCAATAGGTAAACTCCCCCCTCCCCCCTTCCCCCCCCGCGCAAAACTGCGAGTCCACCGGCACGTACACCACCTCTTTCCTAAAATCCGACAATCAAATGCTAATTTTTATGCTAATTTCTTTGTCAGAACACCTTGTTTGCTCGCACACAGGTCCGATGTCTGAGCGTGGTTGTGTTTCGCTAAATTCTCCTGTTTGATGAGTACTAGGTGCCTCGGTGAACGTATATGCTCTAACTTTAACGTAGCTATTTCTGTGACCAGTTACAAGCTAATCACTCAGCCATTTCAATGCTAAATTCGATGCTAATTCCTTTGTCAAGGGGTACCTCTGCGGATGTGTATACTTTAACTTAGCTATTTCAATGAGCCATTTCAATGCTAAATTATATGCCAATTCCTTTGTCAAGGCACTTGGCCTTTTTTCTTCTCACACAGCTTAAAGATCGCGATCTAAGCGTGGCTTCTTCCACTCCAGCGCTGTCCTCCAGACAGTCTCGTCCCTTCACCTGATGAAGGCCGCTTGTGTCGTGGCCGAAACGTCGTGATTTTTTGTTATTTTATTTTCACCTACGTGACTTTACCCAATAGAACCAAAGAGTATGGATCCTAGCAGTCACGAAAGCTTTAAATCTAGAATTTACATTGTAACTTTTAAGTCTATAGTTATAGATTGAACAAAGATAATGACTTTTTACTGGGATGGGGAATGCAGCAGCAGTTACACCCGAGGCAGCAATGAGAGGCGCACCGGCAATCTCGTCAATCCGCTGCTGGATCCAATGCTCGCTTAGTGACGAGCAAGAGAGCGCAATGCTAACGTCAGTAGTGAGTACTTGAACGGCCGGTCCCTGAGGCACCGACCCCTTTACCGAACCGTGGCAAAGTAAAGAACACAGTAACACTCATGGAGAGAGGGCTTTATCCGGAATGGCATCTACAAAGAGGCTACGAATTCTCCGATCGATGTTCACAGGTGTGCGTTGTACCGCGTGTGGGGAGCGGTGGCACATCGGTTATCGAGCCGATGCTCTGAATGGATGGCATTGCTGATAGAATGTCACTTTGCTGACTTCTCTGTATCTTGTTTTATTCATCCATATAGTCTCAATTTAACTCTGCATCTCTGTAAATGAACAACATTATTAATATTTATCAATATATATAGGCATACATATGGCCATAAATTAACATGGACTAAAACTCATATTCATTTGAAAATAGTGTATTTTGCGCTAAGATCCTGGCGACCCGAGTTCGATTATGTGAACCGGTCCTGGGCCTCTTCTAGGTCGACTCAGCCTCAAATGAGTACCTGGTGCGATGTGTAAACATCGCCACTCGGGAGAGACAAAGGCGGCCGGGGGTGGAGCTGGCCACCCAACCCCACGTGCCGTGCTGGCCTTCATAGGCGGTGCTCCGTAACAGCACTTGCCCCAACGGTCTGTTAAGCCTACGCGGGGGATCTTTTATTTGTTGTACCGCATGAATGTTGCGCCCCACGTGCCTGGAGCGAGCGAGCTTCCTGAGGAACTGGGCAGGCGAAACGTCGCGCATTGGCACGATGCGCCACGCGTTTTCCAACCCGAGAGCTCATCAGATAGTCGTGCAGCTACCAAACACACCGATTGCATGCCAGGCTAGGTGTTCCCTCGACTTAAACATCTTACAATCCAGTCTCACATCGCCTTGATGCAAGAAGACATCTAAAGTGGGCCCTGGTCATTCATAAAACCCGTATTGGCAAATCTGTGTTGCACTTAGCTAATTCATTAACCCAAGAAACATAAGACGTGCATCAAATTTCCATTTAACTCTTCCTCAAACAAAAATATGAATAGGTGACCAAGCCTTTGACGTTGCAGACTATAACTGTTGTACATTTAACTAATTTTGCATAGTACGGAACCAAACGTTATAATCGGAGTTGCTGGACACAAAAGAAATTGCAGATGTGATTTGTATCCTTGATCCTTGCCCCTCATGCATCGATAGTTCAATGTTCATGTGCAGTGTGTTGTTGTTTTGGTGAAGTCTGGGACTATTCTTCTTTGGTTCTTTCGGTAAAGTCACGTAGAATGAGAATAAAATAATAAATTGATAAAAAAGATGGCAAACTACCCTTTCTGGATGTCTTAATTAAAAGGAGACATGATGGTTCAATGAGCCACTCTGTCTACAGGAAAGCTACCCATACAGATGCTTACTTGAAACCAGATTCCCACCACCATCCATCCCAGAAGAACTGCCTCATCAAGACTCTATACCATAGAGTCCAATGCATTTCCGACCAGGAACACATTACCAGTGAACTCAAGCACGTACACCAGGCTCTCAGGGCTAATGGCTACTCCGACTACACAATCCGCAAAGCCATCACTCCAGTCATGAAGAAGGATCCTCTTGTGGAGCCACTCAAAACCATCACCTTACCCTACATTGCAGGGGTCACTAAAAAGATCTCCAAAATCCTGAATAAACACAAGATCCAGGTCCGATTCAACACAGTACACAAAATCCGTGATTTAGTTCCATCTGTAAAAGATGCTCTTCCAGACATACAGTACCCGGGCGTTTACAAACTAAAGTGCCTCTGTGGTAGTAGCTACATTGGAGAAACCAAAAGACATATCTCGGACCGCATCCGCGAACATAAAGCAGACTTGAAACACGGTAAGACGAACTCCTCTGCCGTGGCAGATCACTGTTACAATTCAGTGGGCTCACATGACATTGACTTCTCCAAGACGGAGGTTCTTTGCAAACCAACTGGCTACCATGAGAGATTCGTTCATGAGGCCATTCACATATACAAGCACAGAGACAATTTCAACCGAGAAGATGGATTCAGGCTTAGTAACCACTGGAAAGATGTGTTAAATCATTTCTGTTCTTAATTAATTGTAATTTTACGATGACCTTCAGACCTCAGCTCTTTCGCCAGCATTGCCTCTTAATACCTCTCACACCACGGTTAATGGTATGGTTTACAACATGGAGTATACTAGGGCTTCGCAGCTGTCTCTCTCCCCCTCCTCTGTTCCGACCATGGACGAACTCGTCCGTCTGAACGGGGCCCGTAGCTATCCGTGGTACGGAAATTTGAGGGCTCTTTGTTCCTCTCACACAGCTTAAAAGCCGTGATCTGAACGTGGCTCTCTCACTCCAGCGCTGTCCTACCAGACAGTCTCGCTCCCTTCACCTGATGAAGGCCGCTTGTGTTGTGGCCGAAACGTCGTGAGAATATTATTGTGTTATTTTATTTTATCAATTTATTATTTTATTCTCATTCTACGTGACTTTACCGAAAGAACCAAAGAAGATGAATCATTGCAGTCACGAAAGCTTTAAATCGAAAAATAAAATAACACAATAATATTCTCACGACGTTTCGGCCACAACACATCGGCCTTCTGATGAGAATATTATTGCGTCATTTTATTTTATCAATTTATTATTTTATTCTCATTCTACGTGACTTTACCGAAAGAACCAAAGAAGATGAATCATTGCAGTCATGAAAGCTTTAAATCGAAATCTGGGACTATTGTTTTTTGTTTTGCTGCCTTGCCCCAAGAATGCATTCAGTGTTGCAAATTTGGACTTCATAATTTGTTTGGTTATGTATTTATGTTTTGTGACTTTCTTACCTTTTCTATATTTTGCACGATTTTCCTTAAGACCAAAACAGGTGAATTTATACACAATGCTTGCTGCCGCCTGATGATGCTAGTTCTGAGCGTTGCTCCTCCAACCTCTGCTGTTGTTAGAGGGTGACGGCCTCCAACTGCCCAATAGACTCACAGTGCACCTACCCTGGCACTGCCCAGTAGCGTCCTTCACGAGCCTGCTCCTCTGCCTCCTCTACAGAGGCCGACCTATGCTGTGTAGCAAACAAAGACAAAGATCCCCGCTGAAGCCTTAACAGCACCATTCCCAGCCGCCTTTGTCTCCTCAGTGGCAAAGCTTACTACAAACCGCACTAGGTACTCATTTAAGGCTAAGTCGACCAAGGGGAGGCCTGGGACCGGTTCAGATAACCATCGCAGGTGTTGACCGTGAACGGGAATCGAACCTGGATTGCCGGGTTTGTATCACAGCACGTTAACCATAGCACTACCGCAACCTGAAATGTGTAGCACCATAGGCTGTAATGTATGAATTGTTTATCCTGACGCAAACATGAGGATATAATCTGTTAGCGGAGATTAGAGTATGTAGTCTTCCATATTCAACGCGCCCCTGTGTTACAACTTGCCCAATAATCTAACGGAGATAGACCCCACATCGAAGTTCTGTGTGGAAGCCACTGTCCCCGCAATATCCCCATGCACCCGCGCAATGCAATAATCCACGAGCTTACATTCCAACGTTCAAAGTCCACTCTATTTGTCCTCCACGTGGATTTCTAGATTTTCTCAACTCATCCCCCATTTCAAGACGAGAGTCTGTGTAATATCGGCAGTTCACCAACACTGATTCAAGGGAGCCCGATGCTGCTGACGAGGCACCATACGTCGTAAGCGGTCAAGACGTTTTGGTGTCTTCATTTATTAAGGAGCATAAACCATGGCTTAAAGCTTTCGTGACTGCAGGAATCCATACTTTTTGGTTATTTCGGTAAAAGTTACGTAGGTATGGCCCGGTGGTTCTTCAGTTCCATTGCTGGATTATTTTTTTCTGTCTGAGAATGACCGATTGTGTTGCAATCGAAACGTCGTGATATATAATTTTTATTTTTTTATTTTTATACCTACGTTCCTTTTCGAAAGAACCAAAGAGTATCTTTTGGTAAAGTCACGCAGAACAAAATTATAAAACAAAAAACTATGACGTTTCGATCGCAACATAAGCAATCGTCATCAGGAGGAAAAAGGAGGGGGAAAGCTGCTGAGGCAGACTTTTTATAGGTTTGAAATGGGTGTAGCCCAAGGGTCATAAACAAAGTGGGCAGGGCTAGTGATGTTAAATGAGAAATTTGCATGTTAATGTAAGATGGGAGGGCGACTTCAACGCCGAGGGCACAGAGGTGGCTATTGTAATGTGAGAGATTAGCATGTTAATGTAAGATTGCAAAGCCGCCGCGATGTCGAGGACGTGAGCGATGGTGGCTGTGTTAGTGTGAGACATTTAACCTATTAATGTAAAATCAGAAAGTCGAAAATAACAACTAACATCGGAAGGTAGGATGGAAACATCACAGCCAGTTATGACTTGAACTGGTTAATAACGTCCTTCAAATGATTGCTCAGTTTGTACCCATATTCTCGGTTGAAATTGTGTCTGTGTCTATATATCTGGATGGCTTCATGAACGAATCTTTGGTGATAGCCGGTGGGTTTGCAAAGTACTTTCGTTTTGGATAAATCAATTTCGTGTGAGCTCATCGCATTTAAACAGTGATCAGCCACAGCCGAGGTATTGGTCCTACCATGTTTCAGATCTGCCTTATGTTCCCGAACACGGTCCGAGACATGTCGCTTAGTTTCCCCAATGTAACTACTGCCACAGACACAGCTTAGTTTGTAGACGCCGGGGTATTGCATGTCAGAGATCACATCCTTCGCAGATTATGAATGATTTTGGAAATATTTTTGGTGACCCCTGCTATGTATGGCAAGGTGATGGTATTGATTGGGTCCTCAGATGGTTCTTTCTCAGCGGTTGGGGTGATAGCTTTAAGCATTGTGTAGTCTGAATATCCATTCATCTTGAGAGCTTGGTGTACGTGTTCCAGTTCACTGGCTAGGAGATGATGGTCGGAAATACATCGAGCTCTATGGTGTAGAGTTTTGATGAGGGAATTCTTCTGGGATGGATGGTGGTGGGAGTCAGGTTTTAGGTAGGCATTCATATGGGTGGCTTTCCTGTAGACAGTGTCCCATTGAGTCATCTGGTCTCTTTTCGATTAAAACATCCAAGAATGGTAACTTGCCATCCTTTTCCACCTCCATGGTGAATTTGATGGCTGGGTGTATGGAATTGGTTGAGGAACTGGTTCAGAGCTGGTCGGTCACATGGCCAGATGACGAACGTGTCATCTGCGTACCTCTTCCACAAGGACGGACATACAGTGCATGCCTGTATGGCATCTGTAACAAATTTTTCCGTGAAAACATCAGCTACAACAAAGTTAGAGGTTGACACGATTGTTATCATTCAGAGTAACAGTCCAATTTCCGACAGCCTAAAATCGGTTCTAGCCAAAGGGTTGAATTTTGCAGTCACCCCTAAACACATCCCAGTTGATGATATCATTGCCCAGGTCTAAGGAGACCTTAAGGGTTTGGGACATATTACTGCAGACGTGGCAAGATCGGAAATCGCTGCAATCCTTAAAAACGCTAAGTCACCTACTAGCAACATCGGTAAGGATGAGCACTTTGAGCTTTCTCAATTCAAAAAGATAGAGCACATCGTCATTCTCTCAGCTGGACCTCGGGGCTGTTGCTGGAAGTGGGATCCCCATCGTGCTTCTCAAGTACATCGTCGTCACCATCTCGTCGTCATCACCATCTCCTCGTCGTCGTCTCCATCTTCACCATCATGGGGCGCGGCTAGTCAGACAGCCTACCAACAGTTCTAACTGAGTAGTGGTTGCTGACAATAGACAGACTTAATAATAATAGTGTTCACCCACGTCAGGTGTGTGTCATCCTGAAGGTCCTTTTGAAATAAAATAAGTGCCTCAAAGTCTTACTGTCTCCGAATTGAGTCACTACATTTGGTGCTAGAAACGGAAAGAAAAAAAATATTGATATTGAAAGCAGCGACGTGGAAGAACCCACGTGTAGTGTCCTCAGAGGACGATGATAACAGAAACGTTATCCCCTTAACAGCCCCGGAATCCGGGAACCCGGCCATGTGTCCTGAGGCAGCGGCCGACGAGGGATCACGCGAACTCACCGGGTGCCTCGGACAACTGTTCTCCTCTGCTGCACAGCTGGTCATCCAAATTGGGCTGGCTGCACCCGCCGGAGGATCCGCAGCGCAGGGGCTGCAGGCGGATGGGTCGCCTTCCACCGCCGCGCCCACGCGGGAACCAGTGGTTGTTTCGCCCGCGCACGCGGGTGGCCACCAGCAGCCAGAGCTATACCCCTACATCACCCCTCCCCCATGAAAAAAAAAAAACAGCTGTCTCGGCTAACATAATTACTTTAACAGGGGTTAGCGGACATCAGCAACAAGACCCCGTAATTATTTAACCAGAACCGTGAGGGAAGTGCAACAATTCATGACGTCCGCAGGCACGCCGCAGTCACGAGCATTAGGGTGGATCCCAGATCAAACGGAAGCTGCAGTCTGGCTTGCGGTGGTGGCCACCAGCCGGATGACGTCGGAACACAATTGTCATGATGGGAAGGGAGCTGTTCAGCGCAAACGAAGCACTCTTGGAGCGAGTCCTCGACGCCAGTCCCCCACCACGAGCAGGAACTTGCGCGCTGGGAACCACCGGAACATCACAAATGGCCTAAAGGGTGCGGCTCCTCCCTGGGAGAAGAAGATGGCAACTGGGCTTCCATGCACGGTCCTTCACACGGAAGCGCTGCCGGGGGATCCCTGGACTTCAGCTTCTGGGCTCAGTCGCCCCGACTCGTCGGACACATCCGACGCCCGCCGCTCTGGAGATGGAGATGAACTATCTAATAGGGTGGAACATAGGGTTTTAACCGTGACGGGTGCACAAAATAGCGATGGCGACCGACCTGTATATACACAAACTGCGGCCTCTTGACCTTGATCACCTCAACAGGGCCCTGCAACGGCCAGTATAATTTAGGGGACATACCCAGGGACACCTGGGGACAATGCAACGACGCCTTGTCCCCAGTTGTCCATGGGGCCCCGGACTCCCGTTGCCCCACGAGCTTCTCATTTGCATGCTGCCGTGTGGCCGAATTTTCCTGAGACGCCTCCCGCGCCTCCTTCAAACGCCTAAGCATGACCTGCATGGGCATGGGCATGACGGCCCTCTTTTTACCCAAGTCCATGCCCAACTGTGCTTCCATGGGGGGATCACTCTCCCTCCTGTACATGATATTAAACGGGGAGAATCCTGTTAAAGCATGATGGGCCAATCTATATGCAGCCAGGACACCGGGGATGTGCAAATTCCAGTCCAACTGCACCTCATTAACTCTTTGGCACAACATGGACATAAGAGTCCTGTGCAAGCGTTCCACCATCCCATCCGTCTGAGGATGGTAGAGCGAAGTTCTAATTTTTCTTGTACCCAGCGAGTCACACACCTCCCATAACAATTTAGAAGAAAAATTCCACCCCTGATCTGTAATAAGTTGTTCAGGAGCTCCTTTATCCATTACGTAGACGTGCAGAAATTTGTCCGCAATGGATGTGGCCGACTGGTCTGGCAGAGGCCATGCCATCGGCCACCGGGAAAGATATTCCACCCCGACCAGGAGAAATGTTTTCCCCTCTGAGTAGTGGGAATGGCCCGAGAACATCTAATTTGACTAGCTCGTTAATTTGAGACACCGTGATATTTGTGATAGTGGCTTGTGGCGTGTGCAGTCAGTACAACATTTCACCATGTAGTATACATGATCCATCATACCGGGCCAATAGAAGTCACGCTTCAGCATTAGCAAAGTTTTACGGACTCTGAGACAAACACGAACCGCAGATGCTTATAAATGCTCCTGAAACTTTGACTTAAAACGTTCGTGACTGCAGGAATTCATATTCTTGGTTCTTTCGGTAAAATCACGTATATAGAAACAAAAAAAAATAAAAAAATAAAAATAATAATAATAAAAGAAAGAAAAAAACAATAAAAATAAAAAGTTAAAATTGTAAAATTAAATGTAAATTACAAATTAAAATATGGCTTACTAAAAATCCATGAAGAAGGTACACCCCTTCGTCTCATCGTCTCCACCATTGACTCACGCACCTACAAACTGGCCCGATATCTGTCGGAGACCTTGCACCATTCACTGGCAAGACCACCTCTTCTATTCTTAACTCAGCTCACCTGGTTTCACTGTCCCCAGGTGATTTGCTCGTTAGTTTCAATGTAGTTTCTTTGTTCACCAAAGTTCCTGTGCCCGATACCATTGCAATAATTGAAGATTTGGTCCAACAAGGACTGAATGCTGATGTAACAGCCCTGATGAGACACTGCCTCACCAATACAGTCTTCACTTGGAATGGACCATTCTACAAACAAACTGAAGGCACCCCAATGGGTTCTCCCTCATCTCCGGTTGTGGCCAACATTTGAATGGAAAAATTTTAGACGGACGCCATCCAGGCATCCACTCTACGCCCGTCTTTGTGGAAGACGTACGTGGATGACACGTTTGTCATCTGGCCACATGGCCGACCAGCTCTGAAATAATTCCTCAACCACATCAATTCCATACACCCAGCAAACAAATTCACTATGGAGATAGAAAAAGATGGCATGAGACCAGATGGCTCAATGAGCCACTCTGTCTACACGAAAGTAAACCTGATTCCCACCACCATCCATCCCAGAAAAATGCCCTCATCAAAACGCTACACCATAGAGCTCAATGTATCCCCGACCATGAACACCTGACCAGTGAACTCAAGCACGTACACCAAGCTCTCAAGGCGAATGGATATTCTGACTACACTATCCACAAAGCCATCACCCCAACCGTGAAGGAGCCATCTGAGGATCCAATCAAAACCATCACCTTGCCATACATAGCAGGGGTAACCAAAAATATTTCCAAAATAATGAACAAACACAAGATCCAGGTTCGATTTAACACAGTGCATAAAATTTGTGACCTGATCCCATCTGTGAAGGACAAAATTCCTGACATGCAATATCCCGACGTCTACAAACTAAGCTGTATTTGTAGCAGCAGTTACATTGGGGAAACTAAGCAACATGTCTCTGACCGTGTTCTTGAACATAAGGCAGATCTCAAACACGACAGGACCAATACTTCTGTCGTGGCTGATCATTACTTTAATGCAGCTGGCTCACATGAAATTGATTTCTCTAAGACAATGGTACTTTCCAAGCCGACTGACTATCAACAAAGATTCGTTCACGAAGCCATCCATATATACAGACACAGTCACAATTTCAACCGAGACGACGGTTTTAAACCCAGCAATCATTGGAAAGATGTCATCAACCACTTTGGGTCATGACTTGTGTTTTCTTGTCAACCTTTACCGTCAGTAGTGTGGATGTGTGGAGCGAGTTGAAATGCCCCCCCCATCTCTACCCCCTGCTCCCCCCCTATTTCTGACCCCCCCTCCACCATCCTCTCCCCCTATCTCTGCCCCCTTCCTCCCCCCCATTGTCTGCTCCTACATTACCGCTGGCTGACTGGCTACCCCGCCCATGCTGGTTGCGCTGCACAAGCTCCTGCATTAGCGTGTTGCTTGCGCAGCTCTCGTCCCCCGCCCACTCACTTTGGAACCCTTATACATTTGGAGGCTTGCCGCCTCTTTTCTCTCCGCCTGATGAAGAACACTTGTATTGTGATCGAAACGTCTTAGGTTTTTTGTATTTATTCTTTTTAATTTATTTATAATTTTATTTTACTATTTTTATTTTTTATTTTCATTGTGTTTTTTTGCTTTCATAATATTTAATTCATCATTATTTTTATTATTTTTTTAAAAAATGTATTAAAATTTTCTTATTTATATTTTTCTATCTACGTGATTTTACCAAAAGAACCAAGAATATGCTCCTGAAATGTGTCCCCGAATACAATGCCATCGTCCAGGTAAATGAGGCACAAGTCCCATTGAAGACCTGCCAAGACCATTTCCATAAGCTGCTGGAATGTGGCAGAAGCCGATTGCAGCCCCATAGGGAGGCAATTAACTTGGAACAATCCTTGGGGTATATTCTTAGTTTTTTCGGTAAAGTCACATGGTTTTAGGCTTGGATTCTTCATCCAAAGGCAAGTGCCAAAACCCGGACAACAAATCGAGGGTTAAAAAGAACCGTGTACACAACAAAGCATCCAAGGAGTCATCCATCCAAGGGAGTGGATATGCGTCCGCCACAGAAAATGTGTTCTGCTTGCGGAAATCAATGCAAAATCGCAGACTCCCATAAAATGGAAGCCCCCCATGGGCTGATAGAGGGGGAAATAATGTCCGCACCCCGGGATGGTGAAGACGGAGACGACAATGAGGACATGGTGATGACGACGAGATGGCGATGACAATGGTCTTGAACAACCATGACGGGGATTCCACTTCCTGCACCAGCCCCGAGCAATGCAATGGTGTAGTCATAGCAGGATACCACCGCAGTCAGTATGCAATGCTGAAGTCATAGCAGGATACCACTGCAGTCAGTATGCAATGCTGTAGTCATAGCAGGATACCACAACAGTCAGCATGCAATGCTGTAGTCATAGCAGGATACCACTACAGTCAGTATGCAATGCTGTAGTCATAGCAGGATACCACCACAGTCAGCATGCAATGGTGTAGTCATAGCAGGATACCACCACAGTCAGCATGCAATGCTGTAGTCATAGCAGGATACCACCAGTCAGCAAGCAATGCTGTAGTCATAGCACGATACCACCACAGTCAGCATGCAATGCTGTAGTCATAGCAGGATACAACCACAGTCAGCATCACAATGCTGTAGTCATAGCAGGATACGACCAGTCAGCATGCAATGCTGTAGTCATAGCCGGATACCACCACAGTCAGTATGCAATGCTGTAGTCATAGCAGAATACCACCACAGTCAGTATGCAATCCTGTAGTCATAGCAGGATACCACCATAGTCAGCATGCACTGCTATAGTCATAGCAGGATACAACCACAGTCAGCATGCAATGCTGTAGTCATAGCAGAATACCACCACAGTCAGCATGCAATGTTGTAGTCATAGCAGGATACCACCACAGTCAGCAAGCAATGCTGTAGTCATAGCAGGATACCACCACAGTCAGAATGCAATGCTGTAGTCATAGCAGGATACCACCACAGTCAGTATGCAATGCTGTCATCATAGCAGGTCCCACCACAGTCAGTATGCACTGGTGTAATCATAGCAGGTACCACAACAATATGCACTGCTGTAATCATAGCAGGTACCACCAGTCACTATGCACTGATGTAATCATAGCAGGTACCACAGTCAGTATGCACTGCTGTAATCATAGCAGGATACCACCACAGTCAGAATGCAATGCTGTAGTCCTAGCAGGATACCACCACAGTCAGTATGCAATGCTGTCATCATAGCAGGTCCCACCACAGTCAGTATGCACTGGTGTAATCATAGCAGGTACCACAACAATATGCACTGCTGTAATCATAGCAGGTACCACCAGTCAGTATGCACTGCTGTAATCATAGCAGGTACCACAGTCAGTATGCACTGCTGTAATCATAGCAGGATACCACCACCGTCAGCATGCAATACTGTAGTCATAGCAGGAAACCACCAGTCAGCATCCAATGCTGTAGTTATAGCAGGAGACCACCGCAGTCAGTATGCAATGCTGTAGTCATAGCAGGATACCACCACTGTCAGTATGCAATGCTGTAGTCATAGCAGGATACCACCACAGTCAGTATGCAATGCTGTAGTCATAGCAGGACACCACCAGTCAGCATGCAATGCTGTAGTCATAGCAGGATAACACCAGTCAGGATGCAATGCTGTAGTCATAGCAGGATATTACCATAGTCAGCATGCACTGCTATAGTCATAGCAGGATACAACCACAGTCAGCATGCAATGCTGAAGTCATAGCAGGATACAACGGCAGTCAGCATGCAATGCTGTAGTCATAGTAGGATACCACCGCAGTCAGTATGCAATGCTGAAGTCATAGCAGGATACCACCACAGTCAGCATGCAATGCTGTAGTCATAGCAGGATACCACCACAGTCAGCATACAATGCTGTAGTCATAGCAGGATACCACCACAGTCAGCATGTAATGCTGTAGTCAAAGCAGGATACCACCACAGTCAGCATACAATGCTGTAGTCATAGCAGGATACCACCAAAGTCAGCATGCAATGCTTGAGTCATAGCAGGAAATGACCTCAGTCAGCATGCAATGCTGTAGTCATAGCAGGATACCACCACAGTCAGCAAGCAATGCTGTAGTCATAGCAGGATACCACCACAGTCAGCATGCAATGCTGTAGTCATTGCAGGATACTACCACAGTCAGCATGCAATGCTGTAGTCATAGCAGGATACCACCACAGTCAGCATGCAATGCTGTAGTCACAGCAGGATACCACCACAGTGAGCATGCACTGCTATAGTCATAGCAGGATACAACCACAGTCAGCATGCAATGCTGTAGTCATAGCAGGATACAACCACAGTCATCATGCAATGCTGCAGTCATAGCAGGATACCACCACAGTCAGTATGCAATGCTGTAGTCATAGCAGGATACCACCACAGTCAGCATGCAATGCTGTAGTCATAGCAGGATACCACCACAGTCAGCATGCAATGCTGTAGTCAAAGCAGGATACAACCACAGTCAGCATGTAATGCTGTAGTCATAGCAGGATACCACCACAGTCAGTATGCAATGCTGTCATCATAGCAGGTCCCACCACAGTCAGTATGCACTGCTGTAATCATAGCAGGTACCACGACAATATGCACTGCTGTAATCATAGCAGGTACCACAACAGCAGTTTCCACTGCTGTAATCATAGCAGGTACCACCAGTCAGTATGCACTGCTGTAATCATAGCAGGTACCACAGTAAGTATGCACTGCTGTAATCATAGCATCATACCACCACGGTCAGCATGCAATACTGTAGTCATAGCAGGAAACCACCAGTCAGCATGCAATGCTGTAGTCATAGCAGGAGACCACCGCAGTCAGTATGCAATGCTGTAGTCATAGCAGGATACCACCACTGTCAGTATGCAATGCTGTAGTCATAGCAGGATACCACCACAGTCAGTATGCAATGCTGTAGTCATAGCAGGACACCACCAGTCAGCATGCAATGCTGTAGTCAAAGCAGGATACCACCACAGTCAGGATGCAATGCTGTAATCATAGCAGGATACCACCACAGTCAGTATGCAATGCTGTAGTCATAGCAGGATATCACCATAGTCAGCATGCACTGCTATAGTCATTGCAGGATACAACCACAGTCAGCATGCAATGCTGAAGTCAAAGCAGGATACAACGGCAGACAGCATGCAATGCTGTAGTCATAGCAGGATACCACCGCAGTCAGTATGCAATGCTGTAGTCATAGCAGGATACCACTACCGTCAGTATGCAATGCTGTAGTCATAGCAGGATACCACCACAGTCAGCATGCGATGCTGTAGTCATAGCAGGATACCACCACCGTCAGTATGCAATGCTGTAGTCATAGCAGGATACCACCACAGTCAGCATGCAATGCTGTAGTCATAGCAGGATACCACCACAGTCAGCATGTAATGCTGTAGTCATAGCAGGATACCACCACAGTCAGCATACAATGCTGTAGTCATAGCAGGATACCACCACAGTCAGCATGCAATGCTTGAGTCATAGCAGGAAACGACCACAGTCAGCATGCAATGCTGTAGTCATAGCAGGATACCACCACAGTCAGCACGCAATGCTGTAGTCATAGCAGGATACCACCACAGTCAGCATGCAATGCTGTAGTCATAGCAGGATACCACCACAGTCAGTATCACAATGCTGTAGTCATAGCAGGATACCACGATAGTCAGCATGCACTGCTATAGTCATAGCAGGATACCACCACAGTCAGCATGCAATGCTGTAGTCATAGCAGGATACAACTACAGTCAGCATGCAATGCTGTAGTCATAGCAGGATACCACAGCAGTCAGTATGCAATGCTGAAGTTATAGAAGGATACCACTGCAGTCAGTATGCAATGCTGTAGTCATAGCAGGATACCACCACAGTCAGCATGCAATGCTGTAGTCATAGCAGGATACCACCACAGTCAGCATACAATGCTGTAGTCATAGCACAATACCACCACAGTCAGCATGCAATGCTGTAGTCATAGCAGGATACAACCACAGTCAGCATCACAATGCTGTAGTCATAGCAGGATACCACCACAGTCAGTATGCAATGCTGTAGTCATAGCAGGATACCACTACCGTCAGTATGCAATGCTGTAGTCATAGCAGGATACCACCACAGTCAGCATGCGATGCTGTAGTCATAGCAGGATACCACTACCGTCAGTATGCAATGCTGTAGTCATAGCAGGATACCACCACAGTCAGCATGCAATGCTGTAGTCATAGCAGGATACCACCACCGTCAGTATGCAATGCTGTAGTCATAGCAGGATACCACCACAGTCAGCATGCAATGCTGTAGTCATAGCAGGATACCACCACAGTCAGCATGTAATGCTGTAGTCATAGCAGGATACCACCACAGTCAGCATACAATGCTGTAGTCATAGCAGGATACCACCACAGTCAGCATGCAATGCTTGAGTCATAGCAGGAAACGACCACAGTCAGCATGCAATGCTGTAGTCATAGCAGGATACCACCACAGTCAGCACGCAATGCTGTAGTCATAGCAGGATACCACCACAGTCAGCATGCAATGCTGTAGTCATAGCAGGATACCACCACAGTCAGTATCACAATGCTGTAGTCATAGCAGGATACCACCATAGTCAGCATGCACTGCTATAGTCATAGCAGGATACCACCACAGTCAGCATGCAATGCTGTAGTCATAGCAGGATACAACTACAGTCAGCATGCAATGCTGTAGTCATAGCAGGATACCACAGCAGTCAGTATGCAATGCTGAAGTTATAGAAGGATACCACTGCAGTCAGTATGCAATGCTGTAGTCATAGCAGAATACCACCACAGTCAGCATGCAATGCTGTAGTCATAGCAGGATACCACCACAGTCAGCATACAATGCTGTAGTCATAGCACGATACCACCACAGTCAGCATGCAATGCTGTAGTCATAGCAGGATACAACCACAGTCAGCATCACAATGCTGTAGTCATAGCAGGATACCACCACAGTCAGCATGCAATGCTGTAGTCATTGCAGGATACCATCACAGTCAGCATGCAATGCTGTAGTCATAGCAGGATACCACCACAGTCAGCATGCAATGCTTTAGTCACAGCAGGATACAACCACAGTCATCATGCAATGCTGTAGTCATAGCAGGATACCACCGCAGTCAGTATGCAATGCTGAAGTCATAGCAGGATACCACCACAGTCAGCATGCAATGCTGTAGTCATAGCAGGATACCACCACAGTCAGCATACAATGCTGTAGTCATAGCAGGATACCACCACAGTCAGCATGTAATGCTGTAGTCATAGCAGGATACCACCAAAGTCAGCATGCAATGCTTGAGTCATAGCAGGAAATGACCTCAGTCAGCATGCAATGCTGTAGTCATAGCAGGATACCACCACAGTCAGCAAGCAATGCTGTAGTCATAGCAGGATACCACCACAGTCAGCATGCAATGCTGTAGTCATTGCAGGATACTACCACAGTCAGCATGCAATGCTGTAGTCATAGCAGGATACCACCACAGTCAGCATGCAATGCTGTAGTCACAGCAGGATACCACCACAGTGAGCATGCACTGCTATAGTCATAGCAGGATACAACCACAGTCAGCATGCAATGCTGTAGTCATAGCAGGATACAACCACAGTCATCATGCAATGCTGCAGTCATAGCAGGATACCACCACAGTCAGTATGCAATGCTGTAGTCATAGCAGGATACCACCACAGTCAGCATGCAATGCTGTAGTCATAGCAGGATACCACCACAGTCAGCATGCAATGCTGTAGTCAAAGCAGGATACAACCACAGTCAGCATGTAATGCTGTAGTCATAGCAGGATACCACCACAGTCAGTATGCAATGCTGTCATCATAGCAGGTCCCACCACAGTCAGTATGCACTGCTGTAATCATAGCAGGTACCACGACAATATGCACTGCTGTAATCATAGCAGGTACCACAACAGCAGTTTCCACTGCTGTAATCATAGCAGGTACCACCAGTCAGTATGCACTGCTGTAATCATAGCAGGTACCACAGTAAGTATGCACTGCTGTAATCATAGCATCATACCACCACGGTCAGCATGCAATACTGTAGTCATAGCAGGAAACCACCAGTCAGCATGCAATGCTGTAGTCATAGCAGGAGACCACCGCAGTCAGTATGCAATGCTGTAGTCATAGCAGGATACCACCACTGTCAGTATGCAATGCTGTAGTCATAGCAGGATACCACCACAGTCAGTATGCAATGCTGTAGTCATAGCAGGACACCACCAGTCAGCATGCAATGCTGTAGTCAAAGCAGGATACCACCACAGTCAGGATGCAATGCTGTAATCATAGCAGGATACCACCACAGTCAGTATGCAATGCTGTAGTCATAGCAGGATATCACCATAGTCAGCATGCACTGCTATAGTCATTGCAGGATACAACCACAGTCAGCATGCAATGCTGAAGTCAAAGCAGGATACAACGGCAGACAGCATGCAATGCTGTAGTCATAGCAGGATACCACCGCAGTCAGTATGCAATGCTGTAGTCATAGCAGGATACCACTACCGTCAGTATGCAATGCTGTAGTCATAGCAGGATACCACCACAGTCAGCATGCGATGCTGTAGTCATAGCAGGATACCACCACCGTCAGTATGCAATGCTGTAGTCATAGCAGGATACCACCACAGTCAGCATGCAATGCTGTAGTCATAGCAGGATACCACCACAGTCAGCATGTAATGCTGTAGTCATAGCAGGATACCACCACAGTCAGCATACAATGCTGTAGTCATAGCAGGATACCACCACAGTCAGCATGCAATGCTTGAGTCATAGCAGGAAACGACCACAGTCAGCATGCAATGCTGTAGTCATAGCAGGATACCACCACAGTCAGCACGCAATGCTGTAGTCATAGCAGGATACCACCACAGTCAGCATGCAATGCTGTAGTCATAGCAGGATACCACCACAGTCAGTATCACAATGCTGTAGTCATAGCAGGATACCACGATAGTCAGCATGCACTGCTATAGTCATAGCAGGATACCACCACAGTCAGCATGCAATGCTGTAGTCATAGCAGGATACAACTACAGTCAGCATGCAATGCTGTAGTCATAGCAGGATACCACAGCAGTCAGTATGCAATGCTGAAGTTATAGAAGGATACCACTGCAGTCAGTATGCAATGCTGTAGTCATAGCAGGATACCACCACAGTCAGCATGCAATGCTGTAGTCATAGCAGGATACCACCACAGTCAGCATACAATGCTGTAGTCATAGCACAATACCACCACAGTCAGCATGCAATGCTGTAGTCATAGCAGGATACAACCACAGTCAGCATCACAATGCTGTAGTCATAGCAGGATACCACCACAGTCAGTATGCAATGCTGTAGTCATAGCAGGATACCACTACCGTCAGTATGCAATGCTGTAGTCATAGCAGGATACCACCACAGTCAGCATGCGATGCTGTAGTCATAGCAGGATACCACTACCGTCAGTATGCAATGCTGTAGTCATAGCAGGATACCACCACAGTCAGCATGCAATGCTGTAGTCATAGCAGGATACCACCACCGTCAGTATGCAATGCTGTAGTCATAGCAGGATACCACCACAGTCAGCATGCAATGCTGTAGTCATAGCAGGATACCACCACAGTCAGCATGTAATGCTGTAGTCATAGCAGGATACCACCACAGTCAGCATACAATGCTGTAGTCATAGCAGGATACCACCACAGTCAGCATGCAATGCTTGAGTCATAGCAGGAAACGACCACAGTCAGCATGCAATGCTGTAGTCATAGCAGGATACCACCACAGTCAGCACGCAATGCTGTAGTCATAGCAGGATACCACCACAGTCAGCATGCAATGCTGTAGTCATAGCAGGATACCACCACAGTCAGTATCACAATGCTGTAGTCATAGCAGGATACCACCATAGTCAGCATGCACTGCTATAGTCATAGCAGGATACCACCACAGTCAGCATGCAATGCTGTAGTCATAGCAGGATACAACTACAGTCAGCATGCAATGCTGTAGTCATAGCAGGATACCACAGCAGTCAGTATGCAATGCTGAAGTTATAGAAGGATACCACTGCAGTCAGTATGCAATGCTGTAGTCATAGCAGAATACCACCACAGTCAGCATGCAATGCTGTAGTCATAGCAGGATACCACCACAGTCAGCATACAATGCTGTAGTCATAGCACGATACCACCACAGTCAGCATGCAATGCTGTAGTCATAGCAGGATACAACCACAGTCAGCATCACAATGCTGTAGTCATAGCAGGATACCACCACAGTCAGCATGCAATGCTGTAGTCATTGCAGGATACCATCACAGTCAGCATGCAATGCTGTAGTCATAGCAGGATACCACCACAGTCAGCATGCAATGCTTTAGTCACAGCAGGATACAACCACAGTCATCATGCAATGCTGTAGTCATAGCAGGATACCACCGCAGTCAGTATGCAATGATGTAGTCATAGCAGGATACCACCACAGTCAGCATGCAATGCTGTAGTCATATCAGGATACCACCACAGTCAGCATGCAATGCTGTAGTCAAAGCAGGATACAACCACAGTCAGCATGCAATGCTGTAGTCATAGCAGGATACCACCACAGTCAGTATGCAATGCTGTCATCATAGCAGGTCCCACCACAGTCAGTATGCACTGCTGTAATCATAGCAGGTACCACGACAATATGCAGTGCTGTAATCATAGCAGGTACCACAACAGCAGTTTCCACTGCTGTAATCATAGCAGGTACCACCAGTCAGTATGCACTGCTGTAATCATAGCAGGTACCACAGTAAGTATGCACTGCTGTAATCATAGCAGGATACCACCACCGTCAGCATGCAATACTGTAGTCATAGCAGGAAACCACCAGTCAGCATGCAATGCTGTAGTCATAGCAGGAGACCACCGCAGTCAGTATGCAATGCTGTAGTCATAGCAGGATACCACCACTGTCAGTATGCAATGATGTAGTCATAGCAGGATACCACCACAGTCAGTATGCAATGCTGTAGTCATAGCAGGACACCACCAGTCAGCATGCAATGCTGTAGTCAAAGCAGGATACCACCACAGTCAGGATGCAATGCTGTAATCATAGCAGGATACCACCACAGTCAGTATGCAATGCTGTAGTCATAGCAGGATATCACCATAGTCCCCATGCAATGCTATAGTCATAGCAGGATACAACCACAGTCAGCATGCAATGCTGAAGTCATAGCAGGATACAACGGCAGTCAGCATGCAATGCTGTAGTCATAGCAGGATACCACCGCAGTCAGTATGCAATGCTGTAGTTATAGCAGTATACCACTACCGTCAGTATGCAATGCTGTAGTCATAGCAGGATACCACCACAGTCAGCATGCGATGCTGTAGTCATAGCAGGATACCACCACCGGCAGTATGCAATGCTGTAGTCATAGCAGGATACTACCACAGTCAGCATGCAATGCTGTAGTTATAGCAGGATACCACCACAGTCAGCATACAATGCTGTAGTCATAGCAGGATACCACCACAGTCAGCATGCAATGCTTGAGTCATAGCAGGAAACGACCACAGTCAGCATGCAATGCTGTAGTCATAGCAGGATACCACCACAGTCAGCACGCAATGCTGTAGTCATAGCAGGATACCACCACAGTCAGCATGCAATGCTGTAGTCATAGCAGGATATCACCACAGTCAGCATCACAATGCTGTAGTCATAGCAGGATACCACCATAGTCAGCATGCACTGCTATAGTCATAGCAGGTTACCACCACAGTCAGCATGCAATGCTGTAGTCATAGCAGGATACAACTACAGTCAGCATGCAATGCTGTAGTCATAGCAGGATACCACCGCAGTCAGTATGCAATGCTGAAGTTATAGAAGGATACCACTGCAGTCAGTATGCAATGCTGTAGTCATAGCAGGATACCACCACAGTGAGCATGCAATGCTGTAGTCATAGCAGGATACCACCAGTCAGCAAGCAATGCTGTAGTCATAGCACGATACCACCACAGTCAGCATGCAATGCTGTAGTCATAGCAGGATACAACCACAGTCAGCATCACAATGCTGTAGTCATAGCAGGATACCACCAGTCAGCATGCAATGCTGTAGTCATAGCCGGATACCACCACAGTCAGTATGCAATGCTGTAATCATAGCAGAATACCACCACAGTCAGTATGCAAGGCTGTAGTCATAGCAGGATACCACCATAGTCAGCATGCACTCATATAGTCATAGCAGGATACAACCACAGTCAGCATGCAATGCTATAGTCATAGCAGGATACCACCACAGTCAGCATGCAATGTTGTAGTCATAGCAGGATACCACCACAGTCAGCAAGCAATGCTGTAGTCATAGCAGGATACCACCACAGTCAGCATACAATGCTGTAGTCATAGCAGGATACCACCACAGTCAGTATGCAATGCTGTCATCATAGCAGGTCCCACCACAGTCAGTATGCACTGGTGTAATCATAGCAGGTACCACAGTCAGTATGCACTGCTGTAATCATAGCAGGATACCACCACCGTCAGCATGCAATACTGTAGTCATAGCAGGAAACCACCAGTCAGCATCCAATGCTGTAGTCATAGCAGGAGACCACCACAGTCAGTATGCAATGCTGTAGTTATAGCAGGATACCACCACTGTCAGTATGCAATGCTGTAGTCATAGCAGGATACCACCACAGTCAGGATGCAATGCTGTAGTCATAGCAGGACACCACCAGTCAGCATGCAATGCTGTAGTCATAGCAGGATAACACCAGTCAGGATGCAATGCTGTAGTCATAGCAGGATATTACCATAGTCAGCATGCACTGCTATAGTCATAGCAGGATACAACCACAGTCAGCATGCAATGCTGAAGTCATAGCAGGATACAACGGCAGTCATCATGCAATGCTGTAGTCATAGCAGGATACCACCGCAGTCAGTATGCAATGCTGAAGTCATAGCAGGATACCACCACAGTCAGCATGCAATGCTGTAGTCATAGCAGGATACCACCACCGTCAGTATGCAATGTTGTAGTCATAGCAGGATACCACCACAGTCAGCATGCAATGCTGTAGTCATAGCAGGATACCACCACAGTCAGCATGTAATGCTATAGTCATAGCAGGATACCACCACAGTCAGCATACAATGCTGTAGTCATAGCAGGATACCACCAAAGTCAGCATGCAATGCTTGAGTCATAGCAGGAAACGACCACAGTCAGCATGCAATGCTGTAGTCATAGCAGGATACCAACACAGTCAGCAAGCAATGCTGTAGTCATAGCAGGATATCACCACAGTCAGCATGCAATGCTGTAGTCATAGCAGGATACCACCACAGTCAGCATGCAATGCTGTAGTCATAGCAGGATACCACCACAGTCAGCATGCAATGCTGTAGTCACAGCAGGATACCACCACAGTGAGCATGCACTGCTATAGTCATAGCAGGATACAACCACAGTCAGCAAGCAATGCTGTAGTCATAGCAGGATACAACCACAGTCATCATGCAATGCTGTAGTCATAGCAGGATACCACCGCAGTCAGTATGCAATGCTGTAGTCATATCAGGATACCACCACAGTCAGCATGCAATGCTGTAGTCATAGCAGGATACCACCACAGTCAGCATGCAATGCTGTAGTCAAAGCAGGATACAACCACAGTCAGCATGCAATGCTGTAGTCATAGCAGGATACCACCACAGTCAGTATGCAATGCTGTCATCATAGCAGGTCCCACCACAGTCAGTATGCACTGCTGTAATCACAGCAGGTACCACGACAATATGCACTGCTGTAATCATAGCAGGTACCACAACAGCAGTTTCCACTGCTGTAATCATAGCAGGTACCACCAGTCAGTATGCACTGCTGTAATCATAGCAGGTACCACAGTAAGTATGCACTGCTGTAATCATAGCAGGATACCACCACCGTCAGCATGCAATACTGTAGTCATAGAAGGAAACCACCAGTCAGCATGCAATGCTGTAGTCATAGCAGGAGACCACCGCAGTCAGAATGCAATGCTGTAGTCATAGCAGGATACCACCACTGTCAGTATGCAATGCTGTAGTCATAGCAGGATACCACCACAGTCAGTATGCAATGCTGTAGTCATAGCAGGACACCACCAGTCAGCATGCAATGCTGTAGTCAAAGCAGGATACCACCACAGTCAGGATGCAATGCTGTAATCACAGCAGGATACCACCACAGTCAGTATGCAATGCTGTAGTCATAGCAGGATATCACCATAGTCAGCATGCACTGCTATAGTCATAGCAGGATACAACCACAGTCAGCATGCAATGCTGTAGTCATAGCAGGATACCACCACAGTCAGCATGCAATGCTGTAGTCATAGCAGGATACCACCACAGTCAGCATGTAATGCTGTAGTCATAGCAGGATACCACCACAGTCAGCATACAATGCTGTAGTCATAGCAGGATACCACCAAAGTCAGCATGCAATGCTTGAGTCATAGCAGGAAACGACCACAGTCAGCATGCAATGCGGTAGTCATAGCAGGATACCACCACAGTTAGCAAGCAATGCTGTAGTCATAGCAGGATACCACCACAGTCAGCATGCAATGCTGTAGTCATTGCAGGATACCACCACAGTCAGCATGCAATGCTGTAGTCATAGCAGGATACAACCACAGTCATCATGCAATTCTGTAGTCATAGCAGGATACCACCGCAGTCAGTATGCAATGCTGTAGTCATAGCAGGATACCACCACAGTCAGCATGCAATGCTGTAGTCATAGCAGGATACCACCACAGTCAGCATG
The DNA here is from genome assembly GCF_048934315.1 of Petromyzon marinus. Taxonomy (NCBI): domain Eukaryota; kingdom Metazoa; phylum Chordata; class Hyperoartia; order Petromyzontiformes; family Petromyzontidae; genus Petromyzon; species Petromyzon marinus. The sequence goes on along the minus strand of NW_027423290.1, from coordinate 94,282 downwards.
CAATGCTGTAGTCAAAGCAGGATACAACCACAGTCAGCATGCAATGCTGTAGTCATAGCAGGATACCACCACAGTCAGTATGCAATGCTGTCATCATAGCAGGTCCCACCACAGTCAGTATGCACTGCTGTAATCATAGCAGGTACCACGACAATATGCACTGCTGTAATCATAGCAGGTACCACAACAGCAGTTTCCACTGCTGTAATCATAGCAGGTAACACCAGTCAGTATGCACTGCTGTAATCATAGCAGGTACCACAGTAAGTATGCACTGCTGTAATCATAGCAGGATACCACCACCGTCAGCATGCAATACTGTAGTCATAGAAGGAAACCACCAGTCAGCATGCAATGCTGTAGTCATAGCAGGAGACCACCGCAGTCAGAATGCAATGCTGTAGTCATAGCAGGATACCACCACTGTCAGTATGCAATGCTGTAGTCATAGCAGGATACCACCACAGTCAGTATGCAATGCTGTAGTCATAGCAGGACACCACCAGTCAGCATGCAATGCTGTAGTCAAAGCAGGATACCACCACAGTCAGGATGCAATGCTGTAATCACAGCAGGATACCACCACAGTCAGTATGCAATGCTGTAGTCATAGCAGGATATCACCATAGTCAGCATGCACTGCTATAGTCATAGCAGGATACAACCACAGTCAGCATGCAATGCTGTAGTCATAGCAGGATACCACCACAGTCAGCATGCAATGCTGTAGTCATAGCAGGATACCACCACAGTCAGCATGTAATGCTGTAGTCATAGCAGGATACCACCACAGTCAGCATACAATGCTGTAGTCATAGCAGGATACCACCAAAGTCAGCATGCAATGCTTGAGTCATAGCAGGAAACGACCACAGTCAGCATGCAATGCGGTAGTCATAGCAGGATACCACCACAGTTAGCAAGCAATGCTGTAGTCATAGCAGGATACCACCACAGTCAGCATGCAATGCTGTAGTCATTGCAGGATACCACCACAGTCAGCATGCAATGCTGTAGTCATAGCAGGATACAACCACAGTCATCATGCAATGCTGTAGTCATAGCAGGATACCACCGCAGTCAGTATGCAATGCTGTAGTCATAGCAGGATACCACCACAGTCAGCATGCAATGCTGTAGTCATAGCAGGATACCACCACAGTCAGCATGCAATGCTGTAGTCAAAGCAGGATACAACCACAGTCAGCATGCAATGCTGTAGTCATAGCAGGATACCACCACAGTCAGTATGCAATGCTGTCATCATAGCAGGTCCCACCACAGTCAGTATGCACTGCTGTAATCATAGCAGGTACCACGACAATATGCACTGCTGTAATCATAGCAGGTACCACAACAGCAGTTTCCACTGCTGTAATCATAGCAGGTAACACCAGTCAGTATGCACTGCTGTAATCATAGCAGGTACCACAGTAAGTATGCACTGCTGTAATCATAGCAGGATACCACCACCATCAGCATGCATTACTGTAGTCATAGGAGGAAACCACCAGTCAGCATGCAATGCTGTAGTCATAGCAGGAGACCACCGCAGTCAGTATGCAATGCTGTAGTCATAGCAGGATACCACCACTGTCAGTATGCAATGCTGTAGTCATAGCAGGACACCACCAGTCAGCATGCAATGCTGTAGTCAAAGCAGGATACCACCACAGTCAGGATGCAATGCTGTAATCATAGCAGAATACCACCACAGTCAGTATGCAATGCTGTAGTCATAGCAGGATATCACCATAGTCAGCATGCACTGCTATAGTCATAGCAGGATACAACCACAGTCAGCATGCAATGCTGAAGTCATAGCAGGATACAACGGCAGTCAGCATGCAATGCTGTAGTCATAGAAGGATACCACCGCAGTCAGTATGCAATGCTGTAGTCAAAGCAGGATACCACTACCGTCAGTATGCAATGCTGTAGTCATAGCAGGATACCACCACAGTCAGCATGCGATGGTGTAGTCATAGCAGGATACCACCACCGTCAGTATGCAATGATGTAGTCATAGCAGGTCCCACCACAGTCAGTATGCACTGCTGTAATCATAGCAGGTACCACGACAATATGCACTGCTGTAATCATAGCAGGTACCACAACAGCAGTTTCCACTGCTGTAATCATAGCAGGTAACACCAGTCAGTATGCACTGCTGTAATCATAGCAGGTACCACAGTAAGTATGCACTGCTGTAATCATAGCAGGATACCACCACCGTCAGCATGCATTACTGTAGTCATAGGAGGAAACCACCAGTCAGCATGCAATGCTGTAGTCATAGCAGGAGACCACCGCAGTCAGTATGCAATGCTGTAGTCATAGCAGGATACCACCACTGTCAGTATGCAATGCTGTAGTCATAGCAGGACACCACCAGTCAGCATGCAATGCTGTAGTCAAAGCAGGATACCACCACAGTCAGGATGCAATGCTGTAATCATAGCAGAATACCACCACAGTCAGTATGCAATGCTGTAGTCATAGCAGGATATCACCATAGTCAGCATGCACTGCTATAGTCATAGCAGGATACAACCACAGTCAGCATGCAATGCTGAAGTCATAGCAGGATACAACGGCAGTCAGCATGCAATGCTGTAGTCATAGAAGGATACCACCGCAGTCAGTATGCAATGCTGTAGTCAAAGCAGGATACCACTACCGTCAGTATGCAATGCTGTAGTCATAGCAGGATACCACCACAGTCAGCATGCGATGGTGTAGTCATAGCAGGATACCACCACCGTCAGTATGCAATGATGTAGTCATAGCAGGATACCACCACAGTCAGCATGTAATGCTGTAGTCATAGCAGCATACCTCCACAGTCAGCATACAATGCTGTAGTCATAGCAGGATACCACCACAGTCAGCATGCAATGCTTGAGTCATAGCAGGAAACGACCACAGTCAGCATGCAATGCTGTAGTCATAGCAGGATACCACCACAGTCAGCACGCAATGCTGTAGTCATAGCAGGATACCACCACAGTCAGCATGCAATGCTGTAGTCATAGCAGGATACCACCACAGTCAGCATCACAATGCTGTAGTCATAGCAGGATACCACCATAGTCAGCATGCACTGCTATAGTCATAGCACGATACCACCACAGTCAGCATGCAATGCTGTAGTCATAGCAGGATACAACTACAGTCAGCATGCAATGCTGTAGTCATAGCAGGATACCACCGCAGTCAGTATGCAATGCTGAAGTTATAGAAGGATACCACTGCAGTCAATATGCAATGCTGTAGTCATAGCAGGATACCACCACAGTCAGCATGAAATGCTGTAGTCATAGCAGGATACCACCACAGTCAGCATGCAATGCTGTAGTCATAGCAGGATACCACCACAGTGAGCATGCACTGCTATAGTCATAGCAGGATACAACCACAGTCAGCATGCAATGCTGTAGCCATAGCAGGATACCACCACAGTCAGCAAGCAATGCTGTAGTCATAGCAGGATACATCCACAGTCAGCATGCAATGCTGTAGTCATAGCAGGATACCACCACAGTCAGCATACAATGCTGTAGTCATATCAGGATACAACCACAGTCAGCATGCAATGCTGTAGTCATAGCAGGATACCACCACAGTCAGTATGCAATGCTGTCATTATAGCAGGTCCCACCACAGTCAGAATGCACTGCTGTAATCATAGCAGGTACCACGACAATATGCAGTGCTGTAATCATAGCAGGTACCACAACAGCAGTTTCCACTGCTGTAATCATAGCAGGTACCACCAGTCAGTATGCACTGCTGTAATCATAGCAGGTACCACAGTAAGTATGCACTGCTGTAATCATAGCAGGATACCACCACCGTCAGCATGCAATACTGTAGTCATAGCAGGAAACCACCAGTCAGCATGCAATGCTGTAGTCATAGCAGGAGACCACCGCAGTCAGTATGAAATGCTGTAGTCATAGCAGGATACCACCACTGTCAGTATGCAATGCTGTAGTCATAGCAGGATACCACCACAGTCAGTATGCAATGCTGTAGTCATAGCAGGACACCACCAGTCAGCATGCAATGCTGTAGTCATAGCAGGATAGTACCACAGTCAGGATGCAATGCTGTAATCACAGCAGGATACCACCACAGTCAGTATGCAATGCTGTAGTCATAGCAGGATATCACCATAGTCAGCATGCACTGCTATAGTCATAGCAGGATACAACCACAGTCAGCATGCAATGCTGAAGTCATAGCAGGATACAACGGCAGTCAGCATGCAATGCTGTAGTCATAGCAGGATACCACCGCAGTCAGTATGCAATGCTGTAGTCATAGCAGGATACCACTACCGTCAGTATGCAATGCTGTAGTCATAGCAGGATACCACCACAGTCAGCATGCGATGCTGTAGTCATAGCAGGATACCACCACCGTCAGTATGCAATGCTGTAGTCATAGCAGGATACCACCACAGTCAGCATGTAATGCTGTAGTCATAGCAGGATACCACCACAGTCAGCATACAATGCTGTAGTCATAGCAGGATACCACCACAGTCAGCATGCAATGCTTGAGTCATAGCAGGAAACGACCACAGTCAGCATGCAATGCTGTAGTCATAGCAGGTTACCACCACAGTCAGAACGCAATGCTGTAGTCATAGCAGGATACCACCACAGTCAGCATGCAATGCTGTAATCATAGCAGGATACCACCACAGTCAGCATCGCAATGCTGTAGTCATAGCAGGATACCACCATAGTCAGCATGCACTGCTATAGTCATAACAGGATACCACCAGTCAGCATGCAATGCTGTAGTCATAGCAGGATACAACTACAGTCAGCATGCAATGCTGTAGTCATAGCTGGATACCACCGCAGTCAGTATGCAATGCTGAAGTTATAGAAGGATACCACTGCAGTCAGTATGCAATGCTGTAGTCATAGCAGGATACCACCACAGTGAGCATGCACAGCTATAGTCATAGCAGGATACAACCACAGTCAGCATGCAATGCTGTAGTCATAGCAGGATACCACCACAGTCAGCATGCAATGCTGTAGTCATAGCAGGATACATCCACAGTCAGCATGCAATGCTGTAGTCATAGCAGGATACCACCACAGTCAGCATACAATGCTGTAGTCATAGCAGGATACAACCACAGTCAGCATGCAATGCTGTAGTCATAGCAGGATACCACCACAGTCAGTATGCAATGCTGTCATCATAGCAGGTCCCACCACAGTCAGTATGCACTGCTGTAATCATAGCAGGTACCACGACAATATGCAGTGCTGTAATCATAGCAGGTACCACAACAGCAGTTTCCACTGCTGTAATCATAGCAGGTACCACCAGTCAGTATGCACTGCTGTAATCATAGCAGGTACCACAGTAAGTATGCACTGCTGTAATCATAGCAGGATACCACCACTGTCAGCATGCAATACTGTAGTCATAGCAGGAAACCACCAGTCAGCATGCAATGCTGTAGTCATAGCAGGAGACCACCGCAGTCAGTATGCAATGCTGTAGTCATAGCAGGATACCACCACTGTCAGTATGCAATGCTGTAGTCATAGCAGGATACCACCACAGTCAGTATGCAATGCTGTAGTCATAGCAGGACACCACCAGTCAGCATGCAATGCTGTAGTCATAGCAGGATACTACCACAGTCAGGATGCAATGCTGTAAACACAGCAGGATACCACCACAGTCAGTATGCAATGCTGTAGTCATAGCAGGATATCACCATAGTCAGCATGCACTGCTATAGTCATAGCAGGATACAACCACAGTCAGCATGCAATGCTGAAGTCATAGCAGGATACAACGGCAGTCAGCATGCAATGCTGTAGTCATAGCAGGAGACCACCGCAGTCAGTATGCAATGCTGTAGTCATAGCAGGATACCACCACAGTCAGTATGCAATGCTGTAGTCATTGCAGGACACCACCAGTCAGCATGCAATGCTGTAGTCATAGCAGGATACCACCACTGTCAGTATGCAATGCTGTAGTCATAGCAGGATACCACCACAGTCAGTATGCAATGCTGTAGTCATAGCAGGACACCACCAGTCAGCATGCAATGCTGTAGTCATAGCAGGATAGTACCACAGTCAGGATGCAATGCTGTAATCACAGCAGGATACCACCACAGTCAGTATGCAATGCTGTAGTCATAGCAGGATATCACCATAGTCAGCATGCACTGCTATAGTCATAGCAGGATACAACCACAGTCAGCATGCAATGCTGAAGTCATAGCAGGATACAACGGCAGTCAGCATGCAATGCTGTAGTCATAGCAGGATACCACCGCAGTCAGTATGCAATGCTGTAGTCATAGCAGGATACCACTACCGTCAGTATGCAATGCTGTAGTCATAGCAGGATACCACCACAGTCAGCATGCGATGCTGTAGTCATAGCAGGATACCACCACCGTCAGTATGCAATGCTGTAGTCATAGCAGGATACCACCACAGTCAGCATGTAATGCTGTAGTCATAGCAGGATACCACCACAGTCAGCATACAATGCTGTAGTCATAGCAGGATACCACCACAGTCAGCATGCAATGCTTGAGTCATAGCAGGAAACGACCACAGTCAGCATGCAATGCTGTAGTCATAGCAGGTTACCACCACAGTCAGAACGCAATGCTGTAGTCATAGCAGGATACCACCACAGTCAGCATGCAATGCTGTAATCATAGCAGGATACCACCACAGTCAGCATCGCAATGCTGTAGTCATAGCAGGATACCACCATAGTCAGCATGCACTGCTATAGTCATAACAGGATACCACCACAGTCAGCATGCAATGCTGTAGTCATAGCAGGATACAACTACAGTCAGCATGCAATGCTGTAGTCATAGCTGGATACCACCGCAGTCAGTATGCAATGCTGAAGTTATAGAAGGATACCACTGCAGTCAGTATGCAATGCTGTAGTCATAGCAGGATACCACCACAGTGAGCATGCACAGCTATAGTCATAGCAGGATACAACCACAGTCAGCATGCAATGCTGTAGTCATAGCAGGATACCACCACAGTCAGCATGCAATGCTGTAGTCATAGCAGGATACATCCACAGTCAGCATGCAATGCTGTAGTCATAGCAGGATACCACCACAGTCAGCATACAATGCTGTAGTCATAGCAGGATACAACCACAGTCAGCATGCAATGCTGTAGTCATAGCAGGATACCACCACAGTCAGTATGCAATGCTGTCATCATAGCAGGTCCCACCACAGTCAGTATGCACTGCTGTAATCATAGCAGGTACCACGACAATATGCAGTGCTGTAATCATAGCAGGTACCACAACAGCAGTTTCCACTGCTGTAATCATAGCAGGTACCACCAGTCAGTATGCACTGCTGTAATCATAGCAGGTACCACAGTAAGTATGCACTGCTGTAATCATAGCAGGATACCACCACTGTCAGCATGCAATACTGTAGTCATAGCAGGAAACCACCAGTCAGCATGCAATGCTGTAGTCATAGCAGGAGACCACCGCAGTCAGTATGCAATGCTGTAGTCATAGCAGGATACCACCACTGTCAGTATGCAATGCTGTAGTCATAGCAGGATACCACCACAGTCAGTATGCAATGCTGTAGTCATAGCAGGACACCACCAGTCAGCATGCAATGCTGTAGTCATAGCAGGATACTACCACAGTCAGGATGCAATGCTGTAATCACAGCAGGATACCACCACAGTCAGTATGCAATGCTGTAGTCATAGCAGGATATCACCATAGTCAGCATGCACTGCTATAGTCATAGCAGGATACAACCACAGTCAGCATGCAATGCTGAAGTCATAGCAGGATACAACGGCAGTCAGCATGCAATGCTGTAGTCATAGCAGGAGACCACCGCAGTCAGTATGCAATGCTGTAGTCATAGCAGGATACCACCACAGTCAGTATGCAATGCTGTAGTCATTGCAGGACACCACCAGTCAGCATGCAATGCTGTAGTCATAGCAGGATACTACCACAGTCAGCATGCAATGCTGTAGTCATAGCAGGATACCACCACAGTCAGCATGCAATGCTGTAGTCATAGCAGGATACCACCACAGTCAGCATGCAATGCTGTAGTCATAGCAGGATACCACCACAGTCAGCATGCAATGCTGTAGTCATAGCAGGATACCACCACAGTCAGCATGTAATGCTGTAGTCATAGCAGGATACCACCACAGTCAGCATACAATGCTGTAGTCATAGCAGGATACCACCAAAGTCAGCATGCAATGCTTGAGTCATAGCAGGAAACGACCACAGTCAGCATGCAATGCTGTAGTCATAGCAGGATACCACCACAGTCAGCAAGCAATGCTGTAGTCATAGCAGGATACCACCACAGTCAGCATGCAATGCTGTAGTCATTGCAGGATACCAAGACAGTCAGCATGCAATGCTGTAGTCATAGCAGGATACAACCACAGTCATCATGCAATGCTGTAGTCATAGCAGGATACCACCGCAGTCAGTATGCAATGCTGTAGTCATAGCAGGATACCACCACAGTCAGCATGCAATGCTGTAGTCATTGCAGGATACCACCACAGTCAGCATGCAATGCTGTAGTCAAAGCAGGATACAACCACAGTCAGCATGCAATGCTGTAGTCATAGCAGGATACCACCACAGTCAGTATGCAATGCTGTCATCATAGCAGGTCCCACCACAGTCAGTATGCACTGCTGTAATCATAGCAGGTACCACGACAATATGCACTGCTGTAATCATAGCAGGTACCACAACAGCAGTTTCCACTGCTGTAATCATAGCAGGTACCACCAGTCAGTATGCACTGCTGTAATCATAGCAGGTACCACAGTAAGTATGCACTGCTGTAATCATAGCAGGATACCACCACCGTCAGCATGCATTACTGTAGTCATAGGAGGAAACCACCAGTCAGCATGCAATGCTGTAGTCATAGCAGGAGACCACCGCAGTCAGTATGCAATGCTGTAGTCATAGCAGGATACCACCACTGTCAGTATGCAATGCTGTAGTCATAGCAGGACACCACCAGTCAGCATGCAATGCTGTAGTCAAAGCAGGATACCACCACAGTCAGGATGCAATGCTGTAATCATAGCAGAATACCACCACAGTCAGTATGCAATGCTGTAGTCATAGCAGGATATCACCATAGTCAGCATGCACTGCTATAGTCATAGCAGGATACAACCACAGTCAGCATGCAATGCTGAAGTCATAGCAGGATACAACGGCAGTCAGCATGCAATGCTGTAGTCATAGCAGGATACCAACGCAGTCAGTATGCAATGCTGTAGTCAAAGCAGGATACCACTACCGTCAGTATGCAATGCTGTAGTCATAGCAGGATACCACCACAGTCAGCATGCGATGGTGTAGTCATAGCAGGATACCACCACCGTCAGTATGCAATGATGGAGTCATAGCAGGATACCACCACAGTCAGCATGTAATGCTGTAGTCATAGCAGGATACCTCCACAGTCAGCATACAATGCTGTAGTCATAGCAGGATACCAACACAGTCAGCATGCAATGCTTGAGTCATAGCAGGAAACGACCACAGTCAGCATGCAATGCTGTAGTCATAGCAGGATACCACCACAGTCAGCACGCAATGCTGTAGTCATAGCAGGATACCACCACAGTCAGCATGCAATGCTGTAGTCATAGCAGGATACCACCACAGTCAGCATCACAATGCTGTAGTCATAGCAGGATACCACCATAGTCAGCATGCACTGCTATAGTCATAGCAGGAAACCACCAGTCTGCATGCAATGCTGTAGTCATAGCAGGAGACCACCGCAGTCAGTATGCAATGCTGTAGTCATAGCAGGATACCACCACTGTCAGTATGCAATGCTGTAGTCATAGCAGGATACCACCACAGTCAGTATGCAATGCTGTAGTCATAGCAGGACACCACCAGTCAGCATGCAATGCTGTAGTCATAGCAGGATACTACCACAGTCAGGATGCAATGCTGTAATCACAGCAGGATACCACCACAGTCAGTATGCAATGCTGTAGTCATAGCAGGATATCACCATAGTCAGCATGCACTGCTATAGTCATAGCAGGATACAACCACAGTCAGCATGCAATGCTGAAGTCATAGCAGGATACAACGGCAGTCAGCATGCAATGCTGTAGTCATAGCAGGAGACCACCGCAGTCAGTATGCAATGCTGTAGTCATAGCAGGATACCACCACAGTCAGTATGCAATGCTGTAGTCATTGCAGGACACCACCAGTCAGCATGCAATGCTGTAGTCATAGCAGGATACTACCACAGTCAGCATGCAATGCTGTAGTCATAGCAGGATACCACCACAGTCAGCATGCAATGCTGTAGTCATAGCAGGATACCACCACAGTCAGCATGCAATGCTGTAGTCATAGCAGGATACCACCACAGTCAGCATGTAATGCTGTAGTCATAGCAGGATACCACCACAGTCAGCATACAATGCTGTAGTCATAGCAGGATACCACCAAAGTCAGCATGCAATGCTTGAGTCATAGCAGGAAACGACCACAGTCAGCATGCAATGCTGTAGTCATAGCAGGATACCACCACAGTCAGCAAGCAATGCTGTAGTCATAGCAGGATACCACCACAGTCAGCATGCAATGCTGTAGTCATTGCAGGATACCACCACAGTCAGCATGCAATGCTGTAGTCATAGCAGGATACAACCACAGTCATCATGCAATGCTGTAGTCATAGCAAGATACCACCGCAGTCAGTATGCAATGCTGTAGTCATAGCAGGATACCACCACAGTCAGCATGCAATGCTGTAGTCATTGCAGGATACCACCACAGTCAGCATGCAATGCTGTAGTCAAAGCAGGATACAACCACAGTCAGCATGCAATGCTGTAGTCATAGCAGGATACCACCACAGTCAGTATGCAATGCTGTCATCATAGCAGGTCCCACCACAGTCAGTATGCACTGCTGTAATCATAGCAGGTACCACGACAATATGCACTGCTGTAATCATAGCAGGTACCACAACAGCAGTTTCCACTGCTGTAATCATAGCAGGTACCACCAGTCAGTATGCACTGCTGTAATCATAGCAGGTACCACAGTAAGTATGCACTGCTGTAATCATAGCAGGATACCACCACCGTCAGCATGCATTACTGTAGTCATAGGAGGAAACCACCAGTCAGCATGCAATGCTGTAGTCATAGCAGGAGACCACCGCAGTCAGTATGCAATGCTGTAGTCATAGCAGGATACCACCACTGTCAGTATGCAATGCTGTAGTCATAGCAGGACACCACCAGTCAGCATGCAATGCTGTAGTCAAAGCAGGATACCACCACAGTCAGGATGCAATGCTGTAATCATAGCAGAATACCACCACAGTCAGTATGCAATGCTGTAGTCATAGCAGGATATCACCATAGTCAGCATGCACTGCTATAGTCATAGCAGGATACAACCACAGTCAGCATGCAATGCTGAAGTCATAGCAGGATACAACGGCAGTCAGCATGCAATGCTGTAGTCATAGCAGGATACCAACGCAGTCAGTATGCAATGCTGTAGTCAAAGCAGGATACCACTACCGTCAGTATGCAATGCTGTAGTCATAGCAGGATACCACCACAGTCAGCATGCGATGGTGTAGTCATAGCAGGATACCACCACCGTCAGTATGCAATGATGTAGTCATAGCAGGATACCACCACAGTCAGCATGTAATGCTGTAGTCATAGCAGGATACCTCCACAGTCAGCATACAATGCTGTAGTCATAGCAGGATACCAACACAGTCAGCATGCAATGCTTGAGTCATAGCAGGAAACGACCACAATCAGCATGCAATGCTGTAGTCATAGCAGGATACCACCACAGTCAGCACGCAATGCTGTAGTCATAGCAGGATACCACCACAGTCAGCATGCAATGCTGTAGTCATAGCAGGATACCACCACAGTCAGCATCACAATGCTGTAGTCATAGCAGGATACCACCATAGTCAGCATGCACTGCTATAGTCATAGCAGGATACCAACACAGTCAGCATGCAATGCTGTAGTCATAGCAGGATACAACTACAGTCAGCATGCAATGCTGTAGTCATAGCAGGATACCACCGCAGTCAGTATGCAATGCTGTAGTCATAGCAGGATACCACCACAGTCAGCATGAAATGCTGTAGTCATAGCAGGATACCACCACAGTCAGCATGCAATGCTGTAGTCATAGCAGGATACCACCACAGTGAGCATGCACTGCTATAGTCATAGCAGGATACAACCACAGTCAGCATGCAATGCTCTAGTCATAGCAGGATACCACCACAGTCAGCATGCAATGCTGTAGTCATAGCAGGATACATCCACAGTCAGCATGCAATGCTGTAGTCATAGCAGGATACCACCACAGTCAGCATACAATGCTGTAGTCATAGCAGGATACAACCACAGTCAGCATGCAATGCTGTAGTCATAGCAGGATACCACCACAGTCAGTATGCAATGCTGTCATCATAGCAGGTCCCACCACAGTCAGTATGCACTGCTGTAATCATAGCAGGTACCACGACAATATGCAGTGCTGTAATCATAGCAGGTACCACAACAGCAGTTTCCACTGCTGTAATCATAGCAGGTACCACCAGTCAGTATGCACTGCTGTAATCATAGCAGGTACCACAGTAAGTATGCACTGCTGTAATCATAGCAGGATACCACCACCGTCAGCATGCAATACTGTAGTCATAGCAGGAAACCACCAGTCAGCATGCAATGCTGTAGTCATAGCAGGAGACCACCGCAGTCAGTATGCAATGCTGTAGTCATAGCAGGATACCACCACTGTCAGTATGCAATGCTGTAGTCATAGCAGGATACCACCACAGTCAGTATGCAAAGCTGTAGTCATAGCAGGACACCACCAGTCAGCATGCAATGCTGTAGTCATAGCAGGATACTACCACAGTCAGGATGCAATGCTGTAATCACAGCAGGATACCACCACAGTCAGTATGCAATGCTGTAGTCATAGCAGGATATCACCATAGTCAGCATGCACTGCTATAGTCATAGCAGGATACAACCACAGTCAGCATGCAATTCTGAAGTCATAGCAGGATACAACGGCAGTCAGCATGCAATGCTGTAGTCATAGCAGGAGACCACCGCAGTCAGTATGCAATGCTGTAGTCATAGCAGGATACCACCACAGTCAGTATGCAATGCTGTAGTCATTGCAGGACACCACCAGTCAGCATGCAATGCTGTAGTCATAGCAGGATACTACCACAGTCAGCATGCAATGCTGTAGTCATAGCAGGATACCACCACAGTCAGCATGCAATGCTGTAGTCATAGCAGGATACCACCACAGTCAGCATGCAATGCTGTAGTCATAGCAGGATACCACCACAGTCAGCATGTAATGCTGTCATCATAGCAGGTCCCACCACAGTCAGTATGCACTGCTGTAATCATAGCAGGTACCACGACAATATGCACTGCTGTAATCATAGCAGGTACCACAACAGCAGTTTCCACTGCTGTAATCATAGCAGGTACCACAGTAAGTATGCACTGCTGTAATCATAGCAGGATACCACCACCGTCAGCATGCATTACTGTAGTCATAGGAGGAAACCACCAGTCAGCATGCAATGCTGTAGTCATAGCAGGAGACCACCGCAGTCAGTATGCAATGCTGTAGTCATAGCAGGATACCACCACTGTCAGTATGCAATGCTGTAGTCATAGCAGGACACCACCAGTCAGCATGCAATGCTGTAGTCAAAGCAGGATACCACCACAGTCAGGATGCAATGCTGTAATGATAGCAGAATACCACCACAGTCAGTATGCAATGCTGTAGTCATAGCAGGATATCACCATAGTCAGCATGCACTGCTATAGTCATAGCAGGATACAACCACAGTCAGCATGCAATGCTGAAGTCATAGCAGGATACAACGGCAGTCAGCATGCAATGCTGTAGTCATAGCAGGATACCAACGCAGTCAGTATGCAATGCTGTAGTCAAAGCAGGATACCACTACCGTCAGTATGCAATGCTGTAGTCATAGCAGGATACCACCACAGTCAGCATGCGATGGTGTAGTCATAGCAGGATACCACCACCGTCAGTATGCAATGATGTATTCATAGCAGGATACCACCACAGTCAGCATGCAATGCTGTAGTCATAGCAGGATACCTCCACAGTCAGCATACAATGCTGTAGTCATAGCAGGATACCAACACAGTCAGCATGCAATGCTTGAGTCATAGCAGGAAACGACCACAGTCAGCATGCAATGCTGTAGTCATAGCAGGTTACCACCACAGTCAGCACGCAATGCTGTAGTCATAGCAGGATACCACCACAGTCAGCATCACAATGCTGTAGTCATAGCAGGATACCACCATAGTCAGCATGCACTGCTATAGTCATAGCAGGATACCACCACAGTCAGCATGCAATGCTGTAGTCATAGCAGGATACAACTACAGTCAGCATGCAATGCTGTAGTCATAGCAGGATACCACCGCAGTCAGTATGCAATGCTGTAGTCATAGCAGGATACCACCACAGTCAGCATGAAATGCTGTAGTCATAGCAGGATACCACCACAGTCAGCATGCAATGCTGTAGTCATAGCAGGATACCACCACAGTGAGCATGCACTGCTATAGTCATAGCAGGATACAACCACAGTCAGCATGCAATGCTCTAGTCATAGCAGGATACCACCACAGTCAGCATGCAATGCTGTAGTCATAGCAGGATACATCCACAGTCAGCATGCAATGCTGTAGTCATAGCAGGATACCACCACAGTCAGCATACAATGCTGTAGTCATAGCAGGATACAACCACAGTCAGCATGCAATGCTGTAGTCATAGCAGGATACCACCACAGTCAGTATGCAATGCTGTCATCATAGCAGGTCCCACCACAGTCAGTATGCACTGCTGTAATCATAGCAGGTACCACGACAATATGCAGTGCTGTAATCATAGCAGGTACCACAACAGCAGTTTCCACTGCTGTAATCATAGCAGGTACCACCAGTCAGTATGCACTGCTGTAATCATAGCAGGTACCACAGTAAGTATGCACTGCTGTAATCATAGCAGGATACCACCACCGTCAGCATGCAATACTGTAGTCATAGCAGGAAACCACCAGTCAGCATGCAATGCTGTAGTCATAGCAGGAGACCACCGCAGTCAGTATGCAATGCTGTAGTCATAGCAGGATACCACCACTGTCAGTATGCAATGCTGTAGTCATAGCAGGATACCACCACAGTCAGTATGCAATGCTGTAGTCATAGCAGGACACCACCAGTCAGCATGCAATGCTGTAGTCATAGCAGGATACTACCACGGTCAGGATGCAATGCTGTAATCACAGCAGGATACCACCACAGTCAGTATGCAATGCTGTAGTCATAGCAGGATATCACCATAGTCAGCATGCAATGCTTGAGTCATAGCAGGAAACGACCACAGTCAGCATGCAATGCTGTAGTCATAGCAGGTTACCACCACAGTCAGAACGCAATGCTGTAGTCATAGCAGGATACCACCACAGTCAGCATGCAATGCTGTAATCATAGCAGGATACCACCACAGTCAGCATCGCAATGCTGTAGTCATAGCAGGATACCACCATAGTCAGCATGCACTGCTATAGTCATAACAGGATACCACCACAGTCAGCATGCAATGCTGTAGTCACAGCAGGATACCACCACAGTCAGCATACAATGCTGTAGTCATAGCAGGATACCACCACAGTAAGCATGCAATGCTTGAGTCATAGCAGGAAACGACCACAGTCAGCATGCAATGCTGTAGTCATAGCAGGTTACCACCACAGTCAGAACGCAATGCTGTAGTCATAGCAGGATACCACCACAGTCAGCATGCAATGCTGTAATCATAGCAGGATACCACCACAGTCAGCATCGCAATGCTGTAGTCATAGCAGGATACCACCATAGTCAGCATGCACTGCTATAGTCATAACAGGATACCACCACAGTCAGCATGCAATGCTGTAGTCATAGCAGGATACAACTACAGTCAGCATGCAATGCTGTAGTCATAGCTGGATACCACCGCAGTCAGTATGCAATGCTGAAGTTATAGAAGGATACCACTGCAGTCAGTATGCAATGCTGTAGTCATAGCAGGATACCACCACAGTGAGCATGCACAGCTATAGTCACAGCAGGATACCACCACAGTCAGCATACAATGCTGTAGTCATAGCAGGATACAACCACAGTCAGCATGCAATGCTGTAGTCATAGCAGGATACCACCACAGTCAGTATGCAATGCTGTCATCATAGCAGGTCCCACCACAGTCAGTATGCACTGCTGTAATCATAGCAGGTACCACGACAATATGCAGTGCTGTAATCATAGCAGTTACCTCAACAGCAGTTTCCACTGCTGTAATCATAGCAGGTACCACCAGTCAGTATGCACTGCTGTAATCTTAGCAGGTACCACAGTAAGTATGCACTGCTGTAATCATAGCAGGATACCACCACCGTCAGCATGCAATACTGTAGTCATAGCAGGAAACCACCAGTCAGCATGCAATGCTGTAGTCATAGCAGGAGACCACCGCAGTCAGTATGCAATGCTGTAGTCATAGCAGGATACCACCACTGTCAGTATGCAATGCTGTAGTCATAGCAGGATACCACCACAGTCAGTATGCAATGCTGTAGTCATAGCAGGACACCACCAGTCAGCATGCAATGCTGTAGTCATAGCAGGATACCACCACAGTCAGCATGTAATGCTGTAGTCACAGCAGGATACCACCACAGTCAGCATACAATGCTGTAGTCATAGCAGGATACCACCACAGTCAGCATGCAATGCTTGAGTCATAGCAGGAAACGACCACAGTCAGCATGCAATGCTGTAGTCATAGCAGGTTACCACCACAGTCAGAACGCAATGCTGTAGTCATAGCAGGATACCACCACAGTCAGCATGCAATGCTGTAATCATAGCAGGATACCACCACAGTCAGCATCGCAATGCTGTAGTCATAGCAGGATACCACCATAGTCAGCATGCACCGCTATAGTCATAACAGGATACCACCACAGTCAGCATGCAATGCTGTAGTCATAGCAGGATACAACTACAGTCAGCATGCAATGCTGTAGTCATAGCTGGATACCACCGCAGTCAGTATGCAATGCTGAAGTTATAGAAGGATACCACTGCAGTCAGTATGCAAAGCTGTAGTCATAGCAGGATACCACCACAGTGAGCATGCACAGCTATAGTCATAGCAGGATACAACCACAGTCAGCATGCAATAGTGTAGTCATAGCAGGATACCACCACAGTCAGCATGCAATGCTGTAGTCATAGCAGGATACATCCACAGTCAGCATGCAATGCTGTAGTCATAGCAGGATACCACCACAGTCAGCATACAATGCTGTAGTCATAGCAGGATACAACCACAGTCAGCATGCAATGCTGTAGTCATAGCAGGATACCACCACAGTCAGTATGCAATGCTGTCATCATAGCAGGTCCCAACACAGTCAGTATGCACTGCTGTAATCATAGCAGGTACCATGACAATATGCAGTGCTGTAATCATAGCAGGTACCACAACAGCAGTTTCCACTGCTGTAATCATAGCAGGTACCACCAGTCAGTATGCACTGCTGTAATCATAGCAGGTACCACAGTAAGTATGCACTGCTGTAATCATAGCAGGATACCACCACCGTCAGCATGCAATACTGTAGTCATAGCAGGAAACCACCAGTCAGCATGCAATGCTGTAGTCATAGCAGGAGACCACCGCAGTCAGTATGCAATGCTGTAGTCATAGCAGGATACCACCACTGTCAGTATGCAATGCTGTAGTCATAGCAGGATACCACCACAGTCAGTATGCAATGCTGTAGTCATAGCAGGACACCACCAGTCAGCATGCAATGCTGTAGTCATAGCAGGATACTACCACATTCAGGATGCAATGCTGTAATCACAGCAGGATCCCACCACAGTCAGTATGCAATGCTGTAGTCATAGCAGGATATCACCATAGTCAGCATGCACTGCTATAGTCATAGCAGGATACAACCACAGTCAGCATGCAATGCTGAAGTCATAGCAGGATACAACGGCAGTCAGCATGCAATGCTGTAGTCATAGCAGGAGACCCCCGCAGTCAGTATGCAATGCTGTAGTCATAGCAGGATACCACCACAGTCAGTATGCAATGCTGTAGTCATTGCAGGACACCACCAGTCAGCATGCAATGCTGTAGTCATAGCAGGATACTACCACAGTCAGCATGCAATGCTGTAGTCATAGCAGGATACCACCACAGTCAGCATGCAATGCTGTAGTCATAGCAGGATACCACCACAGTCAGCATGCAATGCTGTAGTCATAGCAGGATACCACCACAGTCAGCATGTAATGCTGTAGTCATAGCAGGATACCACCACAGTCAGCATACAATGCTGTAGTCATAGCAGGATACCACCAAAGTCAGCATGCAATGCTTGAGTCATAGCAGGAAACGACCACAGTCAGCATGCAATGCTGTAGTCATAGCAGGATACCACCACAGTCAGCAAGCAATGCTGTAGTCATAGCAGGATACCACCACAGTCAGCATGCAATGCTGTAGTCATTGCAGGATACCACCACAGTCAGCATGCAATGCTGTAGTCATAGCAGGATACAACCACAGTCATCATGCAATGCTGTAGTCATAGCAGGATACCACTGCAGTCAGTATGCAATGCTGTAGTCATAGCAGGACACCACCAGTCAGCATGCAATGCTGTAGTCAAAGCAGGATACCACCACAGTCAGGATGCAATGCTGTAATCATAGCAGAATACCACCACAGTCAGTATGCAATGCTGTAGTCATAGCAGGATATCACCATAGTCAGCATGCACTGCTATAGTCATAGCAGGATACAACCACAGTCAGCATGCAATGCTGAAGTCATAGCAGGATACAACGGCAGTCAGCATGCAATGCTGTAGTCATAGCAGGATACCAACGCAGTCAGTATGCAATGCTGTAGTCAAAGCAGGATACCACTACCGTCAGTATGCAATGCTGTAGTCATAGCAGGATACCACCACAGTCAGCATGCGATGGTGTAGTCATAGCAGGATACCACCACCGTCAGTATGCAATGATGTAGTCATAGCAGGATACCACCACAGTCAGCATGTAATGCTGTAGTCATAGCAGGATACCTCCACAGTCAGCATACAATGCTGTAGTCATAGCAGGATACCACCACAGTCAGCATGCAATGCTTGAGTCATAGCAGGAAACGACCACAGTCAGCATGCAATGCTGTAGTCATAGCAGGATACCACCACAGTCAGCACGCAATGCTGTAGTCATAGCAGGATACCACCACAGTCAGCATGCAATGCTGTAGTCATAGCAGGATACCACCACAGTCAGCATCACAATGCTGTAGTCATAGCAGGATACCACCATAGTCAGCATGCACTGCTATAGTCATAGCAGGATACCACCACAGTCAGCATGCAATGCTGTAGTCATAGCAGGATACAACTACAGTCAGCATGCAATGCTGTAGTCATAGCAGGATACCACCGCAGTCAGTATGCAATGCTGAAGTTATAGAAGGATACCACTGCAGTCAGTATGCAATGCTGTAGTCATAGCAGGATACCACCACAGTCAGCATGAAATGCTGTAGTCATAGCAGGATACCACCACAGTCAGCATGCAATGCTGTAGTCATAGCAGGATACCACCACAGTGAGCATGCACTGCTATAGTCATAGCAGGATACAACCACAGTCAGCATGCAATGCTCTAGTCATAGCAGGATACCACCACAGTCAGCATACAATGCTGTAGTCATAGCAGGATACCACCACAGTCAGTATGCAATGCTGTCATCATAGCAGGTCCCACCACAGTCAGTATGCACTGCTGTAATCATAGCAGGTACCACGACAATATGCAGTGCTGTAATCATAGCAGGTACCACAACAGCAGTTTCCACTGCTGTAATCATAGCAGGTACCACCAGTCAGTATGCACTGCTGTAATCATAGCAGGTACCACAGTAAGTATGCACTGCTGTAATCATAGCAGGATACCACCACCGTCAGCATGCAATACTGTAGTCATAGCAGGAAACCACCAGTCAGCATGCAATGCTGTAGTCATAGCAGGAGACCACCGCAGTCAGTATGCAATGCTGTAGTCATAGCAGGATACCACCACTGTCAGTATGCAATGCTGTAGTCATAGCAGGATACCACCACAGTCAGTATGCAATGCTGTAGTCATAGCAGGACACCACCAGTCAGCATGCAATGCTGTAGTCATAGCAGGATACTACCACAGTCAGGATGCAATGCTGTAATCACAGCAGGATACCACCACAGTCAGTATGCAATGCTGTAGTCATAGCAGGATATCACCATAGTCAGCATGCACTGCTATAGTCATAGCAGGATACAACCACAGTCAGCATGCAATGCTGAAGTCATAGCAGGATACAACGGCAGTCAGCATGCAATGCTGTAGTCATAGCAGGATACCACCGCAGTCAGTATGCAATGCTGTAGTCATAGCAGGATACCACTACCGTCAGTATGCAATGCTGTAGTCATAGCAGGATACCACCACAGTCAGCATGCGATGCTGTAGTCATAGCAGGATACCACCACCGTCAGTATGCAATGCTGTAGTCATAGCAGGATACCACCACAGTCAGCATGTAATGCTGTAGTCACAGCAGGATACCACCACAGTCAGCATACAATGCTGTAGTCATAGCAGGATACCACCACAGTCAGCATGCAATGCTTGAGTCATAGCAGGAAACGACCACAGTCAGCATGCAATGCTGTAGTCATAGCAGGTTACCACCACAGTCAGAACGCAATGCTGTAGTCATAGCAGGATACCACCACAGTCAGCATGCAATGCTGTAATCATAGCAGGATACCACCACAGTCAGCATCGCAATGCTGTAGTCATAGCAGGATACCACCATAGTCAGCATGCACTGCTATAGTCATAACAGGATACCACCACAGTCAGCATGCAATGCTGTAGTCATAGCAGGATACAACTACAGTCAGCATGCAATGCTGTAGTCATAGCTGGATACCACCGCAGTCAGTATGCAATGATGAAGTTATAGAAGGATACCACTGCAGTCAGTATGCAATGCTGTAGTCATAGCAGGATACCACCACAGTGAGCATGCACAGCTATAGTCACAGCAGGATACAACCACAGTCAGCATGCAATGCTGTAGTCATAGCAGGATACCACCACAGTCAGCATGCAATGCTGTAGTCATAGCAGGATACATCCACAGTCAGCATGCAATACTGTAGTCATAGCAGGATACCACCACAGTCAGCATACAATGCTGTAGTCATAGCAGGATACAACCACAGTCAGCATGCAATGCTGTAGTCATAGCAGGATACCACCACAGTCAGTATGCAATGCTGTCATCATAGCAGGTCCCACCACAGTCAGTATGCACTGCTGTAATCATAGCAGGTACCACGACAATATGCAGTGCTGTAATCATAGCAGTTACCTCAACAGCAGTTTCCACTGCTGTAATCATAGCAGGAGCCACCAGTCAGTATGCACTGCTGTAATCATAGCAGGTACCACAGTAAGTATGCACTGCTGTAATCATAGCAGGATACCACCACCGTCAGCATGCAATACTGTAGTCATAGCAGGAAACCACCAGTCAGCATGCAATGCTGTAGTCATAGCAGGAGACCACCGCAGTCAGTATGCAATGCTGTAGTCATAGCAGGATACCACCACTGTCAGTATGCAATGCTGTAGTCATAGCAGGATACCACCACAGTCAGTATGCAATGCTGTAGTCATAGCAGGACACCACCAGTCAGCATGCAATGCTGTAGTCATAGCAGGATACTACCACAGTCAGGATGCAATGCTGTAATCACAGCAGGATACCACCAAAGTCAGTATGCAATGCTGTAGTCATAGCAGGATATCACCATAGTCAGCATGCACTGCTATAGTCATAGCAGGATACAACCACAGTCAGCATGCAATGCTGAAGTCATAGCAGGATACAACGGCATTCAGCATGCAATGCTGTAGTCATAGCAGGAGACCACCGCAGTCAGTATGCAATGCTGTAGTCAAAGCAGGATACCACCACTGTCAGTATGCAATGCTGTAGTCATAGCAGGATACCACCACAGTCAGTATGCAATTCTGTAGTCATAGCAGGACACCACCAGTCAGCATGCAATGCTGTAGTCATAGCAGGATACTACCACAGTCAGGATGCAATGCTGTAATCACAGCAGGATACCACCACAGTCAGTATGCAATGCTGTAGTCATAGCAGGATATCACCATAGTCAGCATGCACTGCTATAGTAATAGCAGGATACAACCACAGTCAGCATGCAATGCTGAAGTCATAGCAGGATACAACGGCAGTCAGCATGCAATGCTGTAGTCATAGCAGGATACCACCGCAGTCAGTATGCAATGCTGTAGTCATAGCAGGATACCACTACCGTCAGTATGCAATGCTGTAGTCATAGCAGGATACCACCACAGTCAGCATGCGATGCTGTAGTCATAGCAGGATACCACCACCGTCAGTATGCAATGCTGTAGTCATAGCAGGATACCACCACAGTCAGCATGTAATGCTGTAGTCATAGCAGGATACCACCACAGTCAGCATACAATGCTGTAGTCATAGCAGGATACCACCACAGTCAGCATGCAATGCTTGAGTCATAGCAGGAAACGACCACAGTCAGCATGCAATGCTGTAGTCATAGCAGGTTACCACCACAGTCAGAACGCAATGCTGTAGTCATAGCAGGATACCACCACAGTCAGCATGCAATGCTGTAATCATAGCAGGATACCACCACAGTCAGCATCGCAATGCTGTAGTCATAGCAGGATACCACCATAGTCAGCATGCACTGCTATAGTCATAACAGGATACCACCACAGTCAGCATGCAATGCTGTAGTCATAGCAGGATACAACTACAGTCAGCATGCAATGCTGTAGTCATAGCTGGATACCACCGCAGTCAGTATGCAATGCTGAAGTTATAGAAGGATACCACTGCAGTCAGTATGCAATGCTGTAGTCATAGCAGGATACCACCACAGTGAGCATGCACAGCTATAGTCATAGCAGGATACAACCACAGTCAGCATGCAATGCTGTAGTCATAGCAGGATACCACCACAGTCAGCATGCAATGCTGTAGTCATAACAGGATACATCCACAGTCAGCATGCAATGCTGTAGTCATAGCAGGATACCACCACAGTCAGCATACAAGGCTGTAGTCATAGCAGGATACAACCACAGTCAGCATGCAATGCTGTAGTCATAGCAGGATACCACCACAGTCAGTATGCAATGCTGTCATCATAGCAGGTCCCACCACAGTCAGTATGCACTGCTGTAATCATAGCAGGTACCACGACAATATGCAGTGCTGTAATCATAGCAGGTACCACAACAGCAGTTTCCACTGCTGTAATCATAGCAGGTACCACCAGTCAGTATGCACTGCTGTAATCATAGCAGGTACCACAGTAAGTATGCACTGCTGTAATCATAGCAGGATACCACCACCGTCAGCATGCAATACTGTAGTCATAGCAGGAAACCACCAGTCAGCATGCAATGCTGTAGTCATAGCAGGAGACCACCGCAGTCAGTATGCAATGCTGTAGTCATAGCAGGATACCACCACTGTCAGTATGCAATGCTGTAGTCATAGCAGGATACCACCACAGTCACTATGCAATGCTGTAGTCATAGCAGGACACCACCAGTCAGCATGCAATGCTGTAGTCATAGCAGGATACTACCACAGTCAGGATGCAATGCTGTAATCACAGCAGGATACCACCACAGTCAGTATGCAATGCTGTAGTCATAGCAGGATATCACCATAGTCAGCATGCACTGCTATAGTCATAGCAGGATACAACCACAGTCAGCATGCAATGCTGAAGTCATAGCAGGATACAACGGCAGTCAGCATGCAATGCTGTAGTCATAGCAGGATACCACCGCAGTCAGTATGCAATGCTGAAGTCATAGCAGGATACTGCCACAGTCAGCATTCAATGCTGTAGTCATAGCAGGATACCACCACCGTCAGTATGCAATGCTGTAGTCATAGCAGGATACCACCACCGTCAGTATGCAATGCTGTAGTCATAGCAGGATACCACCACATTCAGCATGCAATGCTGTAGTCATAGCAGGATACCACCACAGTCAGCATACAATGCTGTAGTCATAGCAGGAAACCACCACAGTCAGCATGCAATGATTGAGTCATAGCAGGAAACGACTACAGTCAGCATGCAATGCTGTAGTCATAGCAGGATACCACCACAGTCAGCAAGCAATGCTGTAGTCATAGCAGGATACCACCACAGTCAGCATGCAATGCTGTTGTCATAGCAGGATACCACCACAGTCAGCATCACAATGTTGTAGTCATAGCAGGATACCGCCAGTTAGCATGCAATGCTGTAGTCATAGCAGGATACCACCACAGTCAGCAAGCAATGCTGTAGTCATAGCAGGATACCACCACAGTCAGCATGCAATGCTGTTGTCATAGCAGGATACCACCACAGTCAGCATCACAATGTTGTAGTCATAGCAGGATACCGCCAGTTAGCATGCAATGCTGTAGTCATAGCCGGATACCACCACAGTCAGTATGCAATGCTGTAGTCATAGCAGAATACCACCACAGTCAGTATGCAATGCTGTAGTCATAGCAGGATACCACCATAGTCAGCATGCACTGCTATAGTCATAGCAGGATACCACCACAGTCAGCATGCAATGCTGTAGTCATAGCAGGATACAACCACAGTCAGCATGCAATGCTGTAGTCATAGCAGGATACCACCGCAGTCAGTATGCAATGCTGAAGTTATAGCAGGAAACCACTGCAGTCAGTATGCAATGCTGTAGTCATAGCAGGATACCACCACAGTCAGCATGCAATGCTGAAGTCATAGCAGGATACCACCGCAGTCAGTATGCAATGCTGTAGTCATAGCAGGATACCACCACAGTCAGCATACAATGCTGTAGTCATAGCAGGATACCACCACAGTCAGCATGCAATGCTGTAGTCATAGCAGGATACCACCACAGTTAGTATGCAATGCTGTAGTCATAGCAGAGTACCACCAGTCAGCATGCAATGCGGTAGTGATAGCAGGTATTACCACAGTCAGTATGCACTGCTCTAGGGGAAGCAGGTCCCACCAAAAGTAGGTATGCACCATATTATTGGTTCTTTCAGTAAAGGCACGTAGAAGGGAAAAAATAAAATAATAAAAATCAAACATAATATAATAAAATTCTCACGTTTAGGCCACAACGCAAGCAGCCGTCCTCAGCTGAAGAAACAGAGCTGTCGGAAAGACAGCGTCCTAACGAACACTGCTAAGCTTGGCAGCGTATTTTAAATTGGGTGGGAGGAGGAGAGCGTCTTGATAAAGAAGTTTACATAACAGAGGAATTTAGCATGTTTATGACAAATGCAGATATGGGATTAGTTACTCCTTGTGGAATGTGTAGGCAGGTGGGGGGTCTCAAAGTCATATTATGTTAGTGTATCATGTAGGATTGGCAATAATAAAGGGAGATAAAATTTTAATAATAAAGAACTGCAACAGCCCAAACCACCGCGTATCAAGCTAGTGCATTATGTGGAAAATAAAAAAGGGAGCTTCTAAAGAACTACACATACCCTACTACCATGCAATAAACCGATGTGAAAAAAATAAATATAAACTACATCAATATAATCAATGTACAAATATACTCTCCAATAATCTGAGCTGTTAACATTAAGTAACTGGGTATACACTACACTATATAATGACCACCATGTAGTAAACTGATAAAAAAAAACTAAAATATAAACTACATCAATATAACCAATATACTCAATATACTCTCCAATAAGCTGAGGTTACATATCAGCAGAGGAATTTAGTATATTGACGCTAAGCAACTGCAACTACCCTACTACTAACAAAAAGTCATTATACATTACAATTTTACGTCACAAAAAATATATGCCTCCAACTAAACTTTTTTCTACATCACACGACTATACCCCATCATATATAGTCAGTATAGTCGTGTGATGTAGAAAATGTCATGTAATGTTCAAGTGATGAGCTCAATTCATGTCACTTTCAAGTGATGAGTACACTGCATGTCACGTCCAAGTGATGAGCTCACTGCATGTCACATTGAAGTGGCGAGCTCACTGCATGTCATATTCACGTAACGAGCGCACTGCATGTCACGTTGAAGTGGTGAGTTCACTGCATGTCACATTCAAGTGATGAGCACACTGCATGTCCCATTCAAGTGATGAGCGCACTGCATATCACATTTAAGTGATGAGCACACTGCATGTCATTAAAGTGGCGAGCTCACTGCATGTCACATTCAAGTGGCGAGCTCACTGCATGCCACATTCAAGTGATGAGCGCACTGCATGTCACTTTCAAGTGGTGAGCTCATTGCATGTCACTTTCAAGTGATGAGCTCACTGCATGTCACATTTCAAGTGTTCAGCTCACTGCATGTCACATTCAAGTGATGAGCGCACTGCATGACGTTCAAGTGGTCAGTGCACTACATGTCACATTCAAGTGTTGAGCTCACTGCATGTCACATTCAAGTGGTGAGCTCACTGCATGTCACATTCAAGTGGCGAACTCACTGCATGTCACATTCAAATGATGAGCGCACTGCATGTCACATTCAAGTGGTCAGTGAACTATATGTTACATTCAAGTGTTGAGCTCACTGCGTGTCACATTCAAGTGATGAGCTCACTGCATGTCCCATTCATTCATGTGATGAGCTCCCTGCATGTCACATTCAAGTGATGAGCTCACTGCATGTCACACTCAAGTGATGAGCGCACTTCATCTCACATTCAAGTGATAAGCTCACTGTTCGTCACATTCAAGTGGTGAGCTCCTCCTCCTGCATGTAGCGTGGCAACCCATGGCACCTGTTGGGTCTGGGTTCCTGCGAGGAGGTGGGAGGTGGAGGAGGTTGAGGTGGAACTGGTGGTGGAGGAGGTGGACCCCTGACAAGGCCATTTTACCCCACCCTACCTGGCCATTATAACCCCACCCTACCTGGCCATTATGAACTGACCCTCCCTAGCCATTATAACCCCACCCTACATGGCCATTATAAACCCACCCTACCAGCCTATTATAAACCCCAGTGACACGACAAATATGGACCCAGAACCCACACATCACTGACAATTATCACGATTGGTAATACCCCTAGACAACAAAGCCGAGCCTAATTAGCGTAATTGCATAAATTGACATAATTACCTAATTTTGTAAAATTACACCTTTTGCATTTTTCATTTCATTTTTATTATTTTTCAAGACAATATATACAACAATCCTGACCCTGATGCCTGTTGTATATTTGGAGTTCGCATGTTTCTCTCACGCTCCCCTTCGTTGTGTGAATTTTTGTCCAGCTCCTGTTTGTCACTCCACATTTATAGTTGCTGATATAAATTGACACGTAAAATGCCACTTAATTGGGCAATCATATGTGGCCAGGTTACGTCTGAAAAAGACATATATCTTATGGGCCTTACCTGGTAAAATAAACAAATAAGCAGGTGGCTAGGTGAGTGATTGAATGAGAGAGTGGCTGAGTGATTGAGTGGTTGAGGGAGTGAGTGGCTGAGTTAGTGAGTGGCTGAGTGAGAGGCTGAATGAGTGAGTGGTTGAGTGAGTGGGTAGCAGAGTGACTAAGCAGCTGAGTGAGTGGCTGGGTGAGTGAGTGGTTGATTGAGAGCTTGAGTACGTGAGTGGTTGAGTGAGTGGCTGAGTGAGTGGCTGGTGAGAGGCTGAGTGAGTGAGTGGCTGAGTGAGTGGCTGAGTGACTGAGTGGTTGAGTGAGTGGCTGAGTGGGTGGCTGAGTGAGTGGCTGAGTAAGTTAGTGTTTGAGTGGCTGAGTGAGTGAGTGGTTGAGTGAGTGACTGAGTTGGTGGCTGAGTGGTTGCGTGATTGACAGGTTGAATGAGTGAGTGAGTGGTTGAGTGAGTGGCTGAGTGAATGAGTGGCTGGGTGAGTGAGTGGCTGCGTGAGTGAGTGGCTGCGTGAGTGAGTGGTTGAGTGAGTGGTTGAGTGAGTGAGAGGTTGAGTGAGAGGTTGAGTGAGTGGCTAAGTGAGTCAGTGGCTGGGTGATTGAGTGGCTGAGTGACTGAGTGGTTGAGTGAGTGGCTGAGTGGGTGGCTGAGTGAGTGAGACACGGGAAGCAAGAGGGAGACAGGGGGAGATAGAAGAGTGAGACACGGGGAGAGAAAGGATACACGGGGAGAGAGAGGAGGGAGACAGGGGGAGGTTGGAGAGGGAAAAGCGGGGAGAGAGAAGAGACACGGGGAAAGATAGGAGGGAAACGCGGGGAGGGAGAGGAGAGAGACACGGCGACATAGAGGAAGGAGACACGGGGAGAGAGAGGAGGGAGAACCTGGGAAACAGAGAAAGGGGGAGACACGGGGAGGAGGTGAGAGGTAGGAGGAGAGTGCGTGGAGGTGAGAGGGGAGAGATAGGAGGAGAGTGCGTAGAGGAGGCGAGGGCTCCTATAATGATGACTTCAAGGCATGCTGGGAGACAAGTTCACGTGACCCACATAGCACAGGGAGCCATCGCTGTTGGAACCGCATGGGCAGGGAACGTGGCCTCCAACCCACCACCTGCACCAGCCTCATCACCACAAACCAACAACCACAACTAGAACTACAAATTCAACCACAAATGTAACCACAAATGTAACCACAGCCACAACCATAACCAACAACCATAACCACTATAACCACAACTATAACCAAAAGCAACTACAATTATAACCACACCCACAACTATAACCACAATTATAACCATATCTATAACCACAACTCTAAGCACTAAAACCAGACACAACTATAACCACAACCATAATATAACCACTACAACTATAACCGCATCTCCGGTTATCACAGGTGGCAACATATGGTTCGAAAGAAGTTCAACACACATACAACAACAAAAGACAAAAAAATATTCTATAGCCTATAACAGACTGTTGGGGCAAGTTCTGTTAGCGAGCACCTATGGAGGCCCGCAGTGTGGAACACAAGCAGGTGGGTGGCCAGCACTACACCCGACCGTCTTTGTCTCCCGAGTGGCGATGTTTATTACACACCACAACAGGTACTAATTTCAGGCAGAGTCGACGTAGCGGAAGCCCTGGACTGGTTCAGATGATCGTCACTGGTGTTGGCCGTGAGCGGGAATCGAACTTCCTCGGGTCCGTGGCGTGGCGTTCAACCGCTACTCTACCGCTCCCTACACATACAACAACCATGAAAGCCAACATAACCACCTTCACCACAACTATAACCACAAAACATAACATAACCATCACAACTTTGACCACAATCACTATTATAACCACAACCCCAAGTATAACAACACCAATAACATAACCACAACTGTAACTATAACCATGAAAACCCCAACCTCCACGTACACAACTATAGCCACAAAAAATATACCCCCCACAACCGCAATTATTGCGACAACCAAAAGGACCATAACAACTAACATAACCACCTACACCACAACTAAAACCTGAACCACTACAACCAGCGATACAACCACAACTATAACTGCAGCCACCACATCCAAAACCACCACAACCAACATCACCTCAACCACCACAACCATAACAAGCAACATAACCACAACAACCACATTGATGCTGATACTCTAACACCACCTACACAACCACTTTATCAAGGCTCTATGTATCCGTGTGTCCATGTGTCTCCGTGTGTCTCCACATGTCCCTGTGGGTGGGTGGATAGATGGGTTAGTGTGTGAGTTGGTGAGTGGGCAAGTGAGTGGGTGGGTGTGTGGGCGATAGAATCGAACCTGCACCTCTGCAGTGCAAGTCCAGTGAGCTAACGACCCGCATGTGGTGGGGTAAAGTGGGGGTACGCCCACCTTGCTCCAAAACGTGGAGATCAGCGTGGAAGAGTAGACCAAATACCCTAATTAGCGGTGTCTAGTGGAGGCCTCCTCAGCCAGCACGCGATTCGCCTCCTTCACAATAAACCCTTCCTTGCAAAGATGAAAAAGTATATTTGACTGATCCCATCAGCCTCTCATCAGCAGCAATGGCTCAACTCGAGCGCCACGCTGGGCCGCTTTCCACCTTCAGTGCCTCAGCAGCAGAGCCGGGCTCTGCTTGAACCGATGCCGTGAGCCCAGCAGCTGTTTAGAAGCCTACGGCTGTGGGCCGCCTTTGTCTCTCCTCCACCACTGCTGAGGTGTCCACACCATGCGAGGTTCTCACCTTCAGGCTGAGTCGACCCAGAGGAGGCCCAGGCAGCGAACCGCTTCAGAAGTTGGCGCCACGTTCACCGGCGGAAGCGGAAGTAGAGAGCAGCAGAAGCATCGCGTGTGGGGAGCAGCTGAGGAGTGGATCAGAACTGTGTATTAGTGGTGGTGTGGTTGTTAGTGGTGGGGTTGTTATTAGTGGTGGGGTTGTTATTGTTGGTGGGGTTGTTATTGGTGGTGGGGTTGTTATTGGTGGTGGCGTTGTTAGTGGTGGGGTTGTTGTTAGTAGTGCTCTGTTAAGGCTAAATACGCGGGAGCTTTGTCTTTGGCGGTGTGAGTGGGGGAGGGGGCGTAGAGGGGGGGGAAGGTGCTGGGGGGGAGGGGCTCACAGGATATTGCGTCACTGAGGGCGTGATCACCGAGCCCCGCCCCCACTTGCTTCTGCCGATCTTTTTTCTCACATGTGGCGGTAGAGAAGCACCGAGACGACAGAAGCAGCGACTCTCTGGAGGAAGTGAGGAACTGTAGGTGAGTGGTGATGTGAGTGGTGAGGACGTGTGTGTCTGTGTAGTGTACTGGCAGGAGGAGTGGTGGCGTTAGTGGTGTTACTGATAGTGGTGGTGGTGTGTTGTGAGTGAGTCGTGACGATGTGAGTTCATGTCAGAATCAGAATATTTATACTGGAGTCAGATGAGCTATACAGCTCTTTCTCACAGATGTCCAGTGTTGTGGGTGAGTGGTAAAGATGTAACCTCGCGTTGATGTGAGTTTCTTATTAATGATGTGGGTCCGTGTTAATGATGTGGGTTTGTGATTTAAAGCTTTCGTGACTGCAGTAATTCATATTCTTAGTTCTTTCGGTAAAGTCACGTTGAAGGGAAACAATAAAATAATAAAATATATATATAAAACAATAAAATTCTCACGACGTTTCGACCATAACACAAACGGTCGTCATCAGGTATGTCTGTTTGCATAAATGTATTTATTTTTAAACGGTGTATTTATTTATTTATAAAAAACGTTAGCACCACGCGCAGCGATTTAGCAGTTTATTTAGAAGGACGAGTCCATCTATGTTCTGAAAAGAGGAGGGGGGAGACGAAAAAAATATTGTATGCCGTCTGAAAGCCACTGTAAGCGTGAACAATCAATTAAGACCTGAAATTGTTTATCAAATCTTTCCAATGATTGCCAAGCCAGAATCCATCTTCTCGGTTGAAATTGTCTCTGTGCTTGTATATGTGGATAGCCTCATGAACGAATTTCTCAAGGTAGCCAGATGGCTTACAAAGAACCTCTGTCTTGGAAAAGTCAATGTCATGTGAGCCTACTGAATTATAACAATGATCTGCCACGGCCGAGGTGTTGGTCCTACCGTGTTTAAGGTCTGCTTTGTGTTCACGAATGCGGTCCGAGACATGGCGTTTGGTTTCTCCAATGTAACTACTACCACAGAGGCAACTTAGTTTGTAGATACCAGGGTATTGTATGTCCGAAATCACATCTTTTACAGACGGAACCAGATCACGGATTTTATGTAATGTGTTGAAACGGACCTGGATCTTGTGTTTATTCAAGATTTTGGAGATCTTTTTTGTGATCCCCGCAATGTAGGGTAAAGTGATGGTTTTGAAAGGCTCCTCAAGAGGGTCCTTCTTCATGGTTTGAGTGATAGCTTTGCGGATTGTATAGTCGGAGTAACCATTAGCCTTAAGAGCTTGGTGTACGTGCTTGAGTTCACTGCCTATGTGTTCCTGGTCGGATATGCATTGGGCTCTATGATACAGAGTCTTGATGAGAGAATTCTTCTGTGATGGATGGTGGTGGGAATCCGGTTTCAGATAAGCATCCGTATGGGTAGCTTTCCTGTAGACAGAGTGGCTCATTGAACCATCAGGTCTCTTTTTAATTAGGACATCCAAAAAAGGTAGCTTGCCATCTTTTTCGACTTCCATGGTAAATCTGATGGCTGGGTGTATGGAATTGATGTGGTCGAAGAATTGGTCTAGAGCAGGCCGGCCATGTTGTCAGATAACAAAAGTGTCATCCACGTACCTCTTCCATAAGGTTGGGCGCAGAGTGGCAGTCTGGATGGCGTCAGTCTCAAATTTCTCAATGAAAATGTTAGCTATAACCGGAGATAGGGGGGAGCCCATTGGGATCCCCTCAGTTTGTTTGTAGAAAGTTCCATTCCAAGTGAAGGGCTATCCACATATACAAGCACAGAGACAATTTCAACCGAGAAGATGGATTCTGGCTTAGCATTGGAAAGATTTGATAAACCATATCAGGTGTTGTGAGTGAGTCGTGATGATGTGAGTTCATGTCAGAATCAGAATATTTATACTGGAGTCAGATGAGCTATACAGCTCTTTCTCACAGATGTCCAGTGTTGTGGGTGAGTGGTAAAGATGTAACCTCGTCTTGATGTGAGTTTCTTATTAATGATGTGGGTCCGTGTTAATGATGTGGGTTTGTGATTTAAAGCTTTCGTGACTGCAGTAATTCATATTCTTAGTTCTTTCGGTAAAGTCACGTTGAAGGGAAACAATAAAATATATATAAAACAATAAAAATTCTCACGACGTTTCGACCATAACACAAACGGTCGTCATCAGGTGTGTCGGTTTGTATAAATTTATTTATTTTTAAACGGTGTATTTATTTATTAAAAACGTTAGCACCACGCGCAGCAATTTGGCAGTTTATTTAGAAGGACGAGTCCGATTTAAAGCTTTCGTGACTGCAATGATTCATCTTCTTTGGTTCTTTCGTTAAAGTCACGTAGAATGAGAATAAAATAGTAAATTTATAAAATAAAATAACACAATAATATTCTCACGACGTTTCGGCCACAACACAAGTGGCCTTCATCAGGTGAAGGGACGAGACTGTCTGGTAGGACAGCACTGGAGTGAAAAAGCCACGTTCAGATCACGACCTTTAAGCTGTGTGAGAGGAAACAAAGCGCCTTGACAAAGGAATTCGCATATAATTTAGCATTGAAATGGCTGAGTGATTAGCTTGTGACTGGTCACAGAAATGGCTTTGTTAAAAGTTAAAGCATACACATCCGCAGAGGCACCCCTTGACAAAGGAATTAGCATAGAATTTAGCATTGAAATAGCTAAGTTAAAGCATACACATCCGCAGAGGCACCCCTTGACAAAGGAATTAGCATAGAATTTAGCATTGAAATAGCTGAGTGATTAGCTTGTAACTGGTCACAGAAATAGCTATGTTAAAGTCAGAGCATACACATTCACCGAGGCACTTAGTACAAATCAAACAGGATAATTTATCCTTGAAATAACTAGGCGAATTTAGCATTGAAATAACTGAGTGATTAGCTAGTGACTGGTCACAGAAATGGCTATGTTGAAGTCAAGGCCTACACATCTGAGCTATTCACAGTACTATATAGTGAACCAATAAAAAACTAAAATATAAATTACCTTAATGTTATCAATAAACTCTATATTCTCCAATCAGATAAGCTACCAACAATAAGTCGTTATATTTCACAATGCTATATGGCGAAAAAATGGGTGGATTCTTACCCTCAACTTTAGCAACACGGATAGCTATGGGCCCCGTTCAGACAGACGAGTTCATCCATGGTCGGAACAGAGGAGGGGGAGAGAGACAGCTGCGAGGCGCTATTATACTCCATGTTGTAAACCATACCATTTACCGTGGTGTGAGAGGTATTAAGAGTCAATGCTGGCGAAAGAGCTGCAGTCTGAAGGTCATCGTAAAATACAATTAATTAAGAACAGAAATGGTTTAAAACATCTTTCCAATGGTTATTAAGCCAGAATCCATCTTCTCGGTTGAAATTGTCTCTGTGCTTGTATATGTGAATGGCCTCATGAACGAATCTCTCATGGTAGCTGGTTGGTTTGCAAAGAACCTCCGTCTTGGAGAATTCAATGTCATGTGAGCCCAATGAATTATAACAGTGATCTGCCACGGCAGAGGAGTTCGTTCTACCGTGTTTCAAGTCTGCTTTATGTTCGCGGATGCGGTCCGAGATATGTCGTTTGGTTTCTCCAATGTAGCTACTACCACAGAGGCACTTTAGTTTGTAAACGCCCAGGTACTGTATGTCTGGAACAGCATCTTTTACAGATGGAACCAGATCACGGATTTTATGTACTGTGTTGAATCGGACCTGGATCTTGTGTTTATTCAGGATTTTGGAGATCTTTTTAGTGACCCCTGCAATGTAGGGTAAGGTGATGGTTTTGAGTGGCTCCACAAGAGGATCCTTCTTCATGACTGGAGTGATGGCTTTGCGGATTGTGTAGTCGGAGTAACCATTAGCCCTGAGAGCCTGGTGTACGTGCTTGAGTTCACTGGTAATGTGTTCCTGGTCGGAAATGCATTGGGCTCTATGGTATAGAGTCTTGATGAGGGAGTTCTTCTGGGATGGATGGTGGTGGGAATCCGGTTTCAAGTAAGCATCTGTATGGGTAGCTTTCCTGTAGACAGAGTGGCTCATTGAACCATCATGTCTCCTTTTAATTAAGACATCCAAAAAGGGTAGTTTGCCATCTTTTTCGACCTCCATGGTAAATCTGATGGCTGGGTGTATGGAATTGATGTGGTCGCGGAATTCGTCTAGAGCAGGCTGGCCATGTGGCCAGATGACAAAGGTGTCATCAACGTACCTCTTCCATAAGGTCGGGCATAGAGTGGCAGTCTGGATGGGGTCAGTTTCAAATTTTTCCATGAATACGTTGGCTACAACCGGAGATAGGGGGGAGCCCATTGGGGTGCCCTCAGTTTGCTTGTAGAAAGTTCCATTCCAGGTGAAGTATGTGTTGGTTGAGCAATGTCTCACCAAGGGGGGTACACCAGTATGCAGTCCTTGATGAACCAGGTCTTCAATGATAGCGATGGTGTCAGGTACCGGGACTTTGGTGAACAAGGACACCACATCAAAACTGACAAGCAGGTCGTCTGGGGACAGGGAAATGCCTTTGATTGTCGATACCAGGTGAGTAGAATCTAATACCGCAGAGGTGTTTTTTCCAGTGAAAGGTCGCAGTATATCAGCAAGAAAACGTGCCAGTTTGTAGGTGGGGGAGATGATAGTAGAGACGATGGGACGAAGGGGTGTATCTTCTTTGTGTATCTTTGGAAGGCCATATAATCTTGGTGGTCAGGCAGCAGAGGGTTTCAACGAGAACTGTTTGATCTCATCAATTAATGCTGTTGAATCAGAGATCATTTTGTTCGTTTTGGTGACCAGGCTGTTGGTGGGATCTCTTTTTATTTTTGTATAGCTGCCATCGTTGAGTAGTTCTCAATTAAAAAAGAGGGATGATATTGTCGTCCTCTCAGCCGACAAGGGCAATGCCACTGTCATCATGGACAAAACAGAATATAACACATTGCCTTACTCGAGACTTTAGTTGTTATTTTTGCCGTGATCTGCTCCATTAACGGATGTAGAAAGTAAAATAACTTGTAGCGTGTTAAACTTCTTTCAACGTAGCCAACTGTGCTAATCGGAGTGTTGGGAGCAAGGGCAACACTAAAACACAAGCGCATGACTAAACAGTTTAACACGCAGGCTGTGCTATAAACTGTTTAACACGCAGGCTTTCGCGAAAAATATTATCCATAATACACGTTTTTTTGGTTAGATCACGTAAAATTGTACCAAAAAAACTGTATTATGTGGTATAAACCTGTATTGTGTGCTATAGACAATTACCTTTATGTTCCTGTTCAGGAAATGACGATACAGTACAGAAAATTATGAGCACGCGGTACACCACCAGTGGCTACCGCGTCTACTACCGCGTGTGCAGGCGGTGCAACTGCACTGGCCCACACGAGCGGGGAGCGGCTGCATTGCCACGCCACGTGGAGGAGAGGGGGACATTGGCAGGCTCCATTTTCTTGTTCCTTGCACCAGGCCCAGAGACCCTCACACAGAGACCCAGACCCTCACACAGAGACCCAGAGACTCGCACAAAGACCCAGAAGAGACCCTTACAGATAGCCAGCGACTCGCACACAGAGTCACAAGAGACCGACAGACGCTGGACACGAGAGGCCCAGAGACCAATGCGGCAGCGACTCCGTGAGCAGGGATGGCGCGAGACCGCGCTTTCGGTGACACCACGTGGTGATGACACCACGTGCCGAGTGCGCGCGCCGAGTCACGTGGAGGCGGGCGGCCATCTTACCTGGGGACAGTGCTGTACTGTAACAGCGGGGGAGCGGTGGTGCAGCGGTTAGCGCGGTGCTGTGTGTAAACATCGCCACTATGGAGAAAAAGGCGGCCGGGCGTGGTGCTGGCTGCCCACCCCCTCGTGTGCCATGCATAGCTGCTCGCTAACAGCACTTGCCCCAAAAGTCTGTTCAGGATATACGGGGGATCTTTGTGTCAGTCTGTGTGTGTGTCTGTGTGAGTGTGTGAGTGAGTGTGTGAGCGGCAATATCTTTTTATCGGTTGCGTAACGCTGTGTGGAAGCTACCTGGTCTGTCACTTCGCATTAAGCTTCGGGTCTTCTCGGCCACGGTCATTCCCTTCCTTCTCTACACTTGCGAAACGTGGACCCCCCTAATGGAGCATCTTCGCAGGTTGGAAACATTTAAGCTGGCCTGCCTACGATCCATCCTGGGTTTAACCAGGCTGGATTGTGTGAGGAGCTCATAAATCCTCAAAAGAGCTGGGCAAGGTCCCATCGGTGAGCTCCTCTGGCAGGCAAGGCTGTGTTGGCTGGGTCATGTAGCCCGCATGCCCAGCCACCGCATGCCGAAACAGCTTTTGTTCGGTCGGATCGAGGGGGCTAAACGGGCGCGGCATGGGCTAGAGAAGAGATGGAGTGATGTGGTACAGGAGGACGTGGAGCTGAGTGGACTTGCCGATGACTGGTACCAGCGCTGTCAAGATCGGCCTCTGTGGAGGAGGCTCGTGAAGAACGCTACTGGGCAGTTGGAGGCAGTCGCCCTCCAACAACGGAGGGCGGAGGAGTGACGCTCACAACAACGAGCGGAGCGCCGGGTGACTAAGGCACAGCAGGTTGGCACAGTAGGGGGCACAGGTGGTGCATCAGCCAGTCATCTCAGTCGACCCGTGGCACCTGGGTCTGCCCCGTGACCTCCTGCCAGCGGGCGTTCGACACTTCACGTGGCCTCAAGGTGCACATGGCCTGGCACAAGCGTCGTGGTGACGTCGCCGCCCTACTTAGTGGCGAATGGCGGTTGTTGTTGAGTGAGTCTGTGAGTGAGTCTGTGTGTGTGTAAGTCTATGTGTGTGTGCGTGCACGTGTGCGTGCACATGTGGATCGCCACACAAATTTGGTGAAACTCCTACCCGTGGTCGCTGAGGTCGCCATCTCCTGGCCTAGCCAGGGTCTGGGCAGCGCAGCAAGCGGAGACATTTCCAGCTCTCGGAGATTGAATGTTTCCCCCTCACACGCGTTGGTTCTCTCCCCTCACATGTATACTCGCTCTTGAATGGAGCTGGGCAAACATATGTCATGCAGTGGGGCCCATTGCCTGAAACATCGCCCATGATATATTTTCCTCTTAAGGCAGCCGTTGTATTAACGAATGAGTTCAGTGATTTGTGTTATTTGTGCACCACTGCCAACGCGGTATCGACAAATAATCCCAATGTAGGACCACAGAGCTTGGGGATATTGTTGGTCGCGCCGGTTTCTGGCTGGCTGCAACACCAATGCACAAAATACAGCACTAACATAGAATATGTATGTATGTTGAACTTCTATCGCACCGTACGTAGCCAACCGCGCTAATCGAAGGTGCTGGGGAAGGACAACAAACTAAGCACAAAAAGCGGTTCTAAGAAAATGAGTTGTCAAAGACATTTAAAAGTGCGGAGCTCCAATGGCTTCCAAATATCGGAAGGAAGAGCGGTCCAGATGGCCGCAGAAGCGCATCTAAAAGCGGCGCGATGCGGTGACCGCACCCCAGAGCCCCCCCCAACGCCCCTTGGACCCCCTCCGCGAAGACAGCACAGAGTGCCGCTGCTCCCTTGTGACCAGGTCGCGTCTGAAAAAGAGCTACATGGACCAGTGGGCCTTACTTGGTAAATAAAAATAGTTTAGTTCGGGCCACCTCCCGCAACACGACGCTTGTGAGCATGGGGACACCGCGTGCTCCCCTCCAGATCGCATCTCCAGCTCACATCAGCTTATACCTCGACCTTACACCTTGAGCTCACGCCTTAAGCTCGAACTTTCAGTTCACACCTCTGCCTCACCACCTTCTGTTGAGCTCCACCAAGCATGCTCGTCTCAGGTTATTTCATCACGAATACAGTAGCCGCATTGTACAAAGACTCCACCGCCACTCAGGGACATCACCATTCACGGACATCTCCGCCACTCACAGCAGGGGCAACGGACACCACTGGTGACATTTCACATATGTGATTGAGATGCTCAGCAGTGGTTTCAGGTGCATTTTGATGACTCCATGAGAACCGTTCTTGATCTGCTGAAGTAGGAGCAATAATCCTCGTGCCACTTTTTTAGTTCGTCCCAGAGCACCCTACACCGACTGGGTCGTGGCAGTGACAGCAGCAGCAGCAGTGACATCGTGGCGCGTCACTGACACGGCTAAACACACATGAGCGGAGACGCAGTGGCGGCGGCAGGCAAAGCACATCCCTCACATGAACACTAAATCAAGCTACACTCTAGCCCACAGATGTGTCAGTCAAAGACAAAGATCCTCCGTAAAGACTTAAGACTGTTGTGGCAAGCGCTGTTAGCGAGCGCCTTATGAAGGCTGACATGGCATGTGAGGTAGCCTAAGCTAAATGAGCACCAGGCACTAATTTGAGACTGAGTCGACCTAGGGGAGGCCTAGTAACGATTTAGATAATCATCACTGGTGTTGGCCATGAGTGGAAATTGAACTCGGGTCGCCGGGTTCGTAGCGCAGCACGCTAACCTTTACACTTCTGCTCACCACAGATCTGTCAGTCACAAGCATACACATTGGAAGCAATCAACATCGGGCATATAAATGGTTCTGTTTAGACAACTTCACCAGTCCATCCAACTGCTGGTGGTAAAGGTAGGTTCACACCTTCTGTTAGCCGAAAATATCACTCGTGTCCTTGAGCATGTGAGTGAGTCACCAAGGTGAATGTAGGCAAGGCGAGGCAATCATCTAGAAATGACTGACAAAGGATCTACATTAACCAGCTTTTCGAACAATATTATGACTTCACTTAATACAAAACAATATTCTTAGTAACTATTATTCTTAAAAAATAACAATAACTTATTTTAATGGATGACGCGTAAACAAAGGAGGGAACATGGAAAGGGTGCAGCGATGTTGGAATGTTATTTATTTTGTATTATTTCTTATTTGGGGTGGTGGTGGTGTTGGTAGAGGTAAAGGTGTTTATAGAGTTGGCAATTGTAGGATAGGTAGCGTTGATAGGGCTGTTGTTGGAAAGAGTGATGGTGTCGGTTGGGGTGGTCGTGTTGGTAGGAGTCATTGTGTTGGTAGGATTGGTGTTGGTAGGGTTGGTGTTGGTAGGGGGAGTGGTGTTGGTAGGAATAATGGTGTTGGTATGGTTGGTGTTGGTAGGGTTGGCGTTGGTAGGGTTGGTTTTGGTAGGAGTGGTGGTGTTCGTCGGAGTAGTTGCGTTTGGTAAGGGTAGCGGTGTTGGGAGGTGTGGTGGTGTTGGTAGGTGTGCGGATTCTAAAGGTGGTGGAGTTGGTAGGAGTGGTGGAGCAGGCATTGATTCGGGCCATGAAGAGTGGTCTCTTTGCCCTCATGATCACGAGGCGGGACTCACGCTCAGCTGGGGTGATGATGTGGGAAGGAGTGGTGGTGAGGGTAGAGGAAGTGATGGTGGTCAGGGTTGGGTTAGTAGAGGAGGTAGTGTTAGTAGGTGTGTGGTTGGTAGAGGTGGTGGAGTTGGTAGGAGTGGTGGAGCAGGCATTCATCCAGCCATGAAGAGTGATCTCTTTTCCCTCATGATCATGAGGCTGGACACATGCTCAGCTGGGGTGATGTGGGTAGGGGTGGTAGTGAGGGTAGAGGAGGTAATGTTGGTAAACGTGGGATTGGTCAAAGTGGCGGAGTTGGTAGGAGCGGTGGAGTTGGTGATTGAGCTGGTAGGGGTAATTGAGCTTATTTTAGTGCGGCAGGCATTGATGCGGGCCATTATCATGAGGTGACACCACTCACACTCAGCTGGGATGATGGTGTTGGTCCGGGTGGTAGTGAAGGTGGAGAAAATGCTGTTGGTAGGGTTTGTAGGGGTGGAAGGGGTGGTGGTGTTAGTCAGGATAGTATTGGTAGAGGTGTTGGTATTTAAAAGTGTGATGGTGTTAGTTTTTCGGGGTGGGGTTTGTCATGGTGGTGTTGGTAGGAATGGTGGTGTTGGTAGGAGTGGTGGTGTTGGTAGGAGTGGTGCTGTTGGTGGGTGCGCTGGTAAGTGTTGGTGAGCTATTCATCATGGAGC
This sequence comes from Petromyzon marinus, assembly GCF_048934315.1. Lineage (NCBI taxonomy): Eukaryota > Metazoa > Chordata > Hyperoartia > Petromyzontiformes > Petromyzontidae > Petromyzon > Petromyzon marinus. Next base: position 53,261 of record NW_027423290.1, on the reverse strand, counting down.
AGCCATCCAGTTGAGTCTTTAGGGATCTATGGGTCCTCTTGATTTTCATGGGGTGGCACTTGCTCCGAGCCAATTTACACATGGATCCTCTCATGTAGCGGCTTCGGTAAACTCGTCTGCGCTGCGATGACTTCTGTTTAAAACCGGAAACAAAATCATTATGAGAGGCAAGAGATTGCAGTCTCCTTCTTCCCCTGTTGGTCACTCCACTCAAATATGTTTTTTTCACTTGCCATCTGCCATACCACCACCATTGATTGAGCACGAGTGTTGTACCTGCCTTTCAGTGGCAAATATCGGACAACTATTTGTAATCCACCAACATGAACAATGTGTGCTTGTAATAAATGTGTGCGACTTTGTCGAGGATGTGAGTGTGATTTTTTATTGTTTGTTGTTGTAACGTTCTAACCTGCCTCTCCTGTACATCTGTGAAAAATAGCTTAATAGCTCATCGGATTCTTCCAGTATAAATATTCTGATTCTGATTTGTGTCATCTATGCATGTGAGATTATGACATTTGCCTGAGTGATCTATATCCATGATGCCTCTCTGGGTGTGGTGTCTCTGTTGTGGTGTCCTGCTGATGTTCTATGTTACAGTGACGCCAGCATACTCTCTCTCTTATTAGTGGATTCTTCAGCCAGACTCTTAGGCTGGTAATGGTGATCCCCGCGCTCTCCACGTCGTAAGTGATGGCCACCGGCCCACTGTGCAGCATCTTTATCAAGGTCGTCCACCTTGAGGGAGACGGGTATTCTCCATCTTGGGGAACCGTCATCTGTGGTGCCGCCGCAGCGGAGCCGCTCCAGCGGAGCCGTGCCCACCGCCGCGACGCCGTCACCGATGCCTCGGATTTCCCGCCACTCTCCCGGGGCTGGTGCCTTCTCAGACGTCCGCGTTTTGCCCACTGCACAGTCGTGAGGCCGCCGCAGCAGAGCCGCTCTGCCGAGGCCGTGCCCACCGCCGTGAAGCCGCCACCGGGGGATGCCGACGCCAACGCGGTGCACCCTCGCCACCCCCCCTCCCCCCGCACGAACGCACACACGCCCCACGTAGAGCCAGGAGGGGAGGTCACCCGGCCGATAGGTTTTTTTTCCAGAAGTCCCTAATGGGATCGATCTTCATGGTTTCCTGCGGCCGGGAAATTGGGCGATCTTCCCCCTGTAGCTGACATGCACTGCGGCGCCGGGACCTAATATTAAAGTTGCATGGTCACGGCAAGGGCCATCGAGCCACCGCGAGTGGAACCACACACACACAAGCACGGGTCAGTGGACTGGTAGCGGGAGAACAGAGAGCGGATGTCGGAGAGATCACTGCGGCGACATCACCCGAGTTGGGATCCGGGTATCGAAGGGTGGGAAAATCCGAGCCCCTGATTGGACGGGAGGCCAAGGGAGCGAAACGGCGAAATTCCTTTGTTGTAGGTGGGATAAAGGGAGGGGGATTCAGGTAGCAAGGCAGTTCTTCAAGATCATCGCGGTCCACGCAGGAGGGGAGTTAGCCGTTCGAGACGTCCGCGTGATGCACTTCAGCGCAGCCAGGCTCAACCCTCTACTGATCGCTTTTCTACAGCTTCCAGCGCAGCAGAGTGGAAGTACACGTGAGTAAGAGAGAGAGGTAAGTTTGGGCTATTTGATCGAGGGTAGAAAGCAGAGCGATAGGCAGAGGAAATACAGTCTAGGATCTCAAGGGGAATAGGCTGACATCCACTGACCCACACAATTACGCGTAGCTTAACGGGTTGCTTGCGGTAAATAAAATAACTGGTAGGGGAATAAACTGTTTCTTGTGCTCCTTTGGAGGGTGAAGAGGAGGGTGGAGAGTGTTTTGTGTTCGCACGCACACGCGGCTGTTTGCGGCGAATAAAGGAGTAGAGCGTGCTTGGTGTCCGTACCTGTACGATCGTTTACAGTATTGTTCAGCACGCGCGTGCCTACACGACTATTTTTGGTGGTGCCCAGCGCTCGCGTACCTGCGCAATCGCCTACAGTAGCGGTTTGCGCTCACGTGCATGCGCGGTTTACAACGAGGTTGAGCTTTCATTTGTGACCAGGTTCCATCTGAAAAATAAGTTAGTACCTCAGTGGGCTTTGACTGGTATGATGGGGGTGTTCTTGATTTGAAGCTTTCGTGACTGCAGGAATCCATACTCTTTGGTTCTTTCGGCAAAGTCACGTAGGTATAAAATCAAATAAATCAGTCTGCCTCAGCAGCAGACCATGCTTTCCCCACCCGATGATGGACGCTTGTGTTGCACCCGAAACATCGTGATTTACTTTATTTTATACCTACGTGACTTTACCGAAAGAACCAAAGAGTATGATGGGGCTGGTTTAGTTTTATTTGTTTGTGTTTGGGTGATTTGTTAACCTTTCTTGTACTTTGCACTATTACATGTTTTTGTAGTATTTGTTGTTGTAACGTTCTTACCAGCCCCTACCGGACATCTGTGAAAAAGAGCTTTATAGCTCATCGGATTCCTCAACCATTAAAAAATATTATTGTTCTGACTCTACTGGCTAGGGGACATTGTTCTGTCCGCACCAGCGCAACTCACCAACGCCGCACAAGGAGTCCAGCACATGTCCCAAATGCCACGCTGCCAGTAACAAAAAACACCCTTAAAGTTGCAGTGGATAATTTTTAAGTATACTTAATTGAGCAAGGTGTTTGCTTGTTCCAAATGACATATGCGACTTTGTCTAGGATGTGTGCGTGGATGTGATATATACTTGTGTGTGTGGTGTATGCGAGTGAGATTCTTATATCTGCGCGAGTGATCTGTACGCGTGATGCATCTCTGCGTGTGGTGTCTCTGCATGTGGTGTATGTCACGGTGCCACGCTGATGGCCTGTGTGAGCGTGAAGTCGGCACTCACCACTGCATTCTTCAGCCGCCACTCCGAGGCTGAGGAGGGTGATCCCCGCGCTCGCCACCTCGTAGGCGATGGCCACCGGCCCGCTGTGCAGCATCTCCATGAAGGTCGTCCACCCTGAAGGAGCTGGGTCGTCGTCTTCTCCTCCTCCTTGGGGAACCTCCATGCCATGGCTGGGAGAGGAAGCGACTCGAGGCACCCTCTCGGCTTCGTGACCTGTGAGGCGGTTGCTGATGTGGACGGCCACGGTCGCTTTGGTGAGAGGTAGAGGCTGTCCGGCCTGTGGCGGTTGGACCTCCCAGGCTCCCCTCGGCTTAACCAGCTAGTTAGGGGAGAAATTCTTCTCCTCCGTGGGCACAGACGCGAGGAACGCGGAGCTCGCCACGAGCAGCGTCACGAGGGTGCGTGAAGTACTGCGTAGCCCGTGAGCCTCCATGGTGACTGCTACGAGAGAGGCTCCAGGAGGCTTCGTGCAGAGAGGCGCTCCTCAGCAGGCAGCTTGCAGCGTGGCTCTAGCGGCAGACTGGGTGGAAGCGGGTGTGACGTCACGGCCCGAGGGCGGATGTGTGTTGTGTCTCATCTGTGTGTGTCTGTATGTCTGTGTGTGTGTCTGAGTGTTTGTGTGTATGTCTGTGTATCTGTGTGTGTATCTGTGTGTTTGTGTGTGTCTGTGTGTGTGTGCGGTAGTGTAGTGATTAGCGCGCTGTGCTATGAACCTAGCGACCCGGGGTTCGATTCCTGCTCACGGCCACCAACACTGGTGTCGTGTGCCGTGCCGGTCTTCGTAGGTGCTGCTCGTTATGGCTACAAGGGGAGGCCCAGGAGTGGTTGAGGTAATCGTCAGCAGTGTTGGTGGCCGTGAGCGGGAGTCGAACTTGGAGGGCAGCGTGGCATTCACTGCAACAACACCGCCCGCGCTCCGACTGGTACACGGTCCGAACAGTGCAGAGTGCACATAATTCGCGGCGTCTCTCGCACGGTCCGGGTCTCTGTGTGGAGAGCGGGAGACGAAGGCGAGGATCACACAGGGTAGAGGGTGCACGTCGGCACTGCTTCCCACGTCACAACACGAGTCACGTCACATCACAGACTCATCCTCACCGTGAACCAACATCATCAACACAAACCCACATCTTCTTAGTTCTTTCGGTAAAGTCACGTTGAAGGGAAACAATGAAATAATAAAATATATATAAAACAATAACAATTTTCACGACGTTTCGACCATAACACAAACGGTCGTCATCAGGTGTGTCGGTTTGCATGAATTTATTTATTTTAAAACGGTGTATTTATTTATTTATAAAAAAAAACGTTAGCGCCACGTGCAGCGATTTGGCAGTTTATTTAGAAGAACTAGTCCATCTATGTTCTGAAAAGAGGAGGGGGGAGACGACAAATTTTAATGTATGCTGTCTGAAAGCCACTTTAAGCGTGAACAATCAATTAAGACCTGAAATGGTTTATCAAATCTTTCCAATGCTAAGCCAGAATCCATCTTCTCGGGTGAAATTGTCCCTGTGCTTGTATATGTGGATAGCCCTTCACTTGGAATGGAACTTTCTACAAACAAACTGAGGGCACCCCAATGGGCTCCCCCCTATCTCCGGTTATAGCTAACATTTTCATGGAGAAATTTGAGACTGACGCCATCCAGACTGCCACTGCGCCCAACCTTATGGAAGAGGTACGCGGATGACACTTTTGTCATCTGACCACATGGCCGGCCTGCTCTAGACCAATTCTTCGACCACATCAATTCCATACACCCAGCCATCAGATTTACCATGGAAGTCGAAAAAGATGGCAAGCTACCTTTTTTGGATGTCCTAATTAAAAAGAGACCTGATGGTTCAATGAGCCACTCTGTCTACAGGAAAGCTACCCATACGGATGCTTATCTGAAACCGGATTCCCATCACCATCCATCACAGAAGAATTCTCTCATCAAGACTCTGTATCATAGAGCCCAATGCATATCCGACCAGGAACACATAGGCAGTGAACTCAAGCACGTACACCAAGCTCTTAAGGCTAATGGTTACTCCGACTATACAATCCGCAAAGCTATCACTCAAACCATGAAGAAGTACCCTCTTGAGGAGCCTTTCAAAACCATCACTTTACCCTACATTGCGGGGATCACAAAAAAGATCTCCAAAATCTTGAATAAACACAAGATCCAGGTACGTTTCAACACATTACATAAAATCCGTGATCTGGTTCCGTCTGTAAAAGATGTGATTCCGGGCATACAATACCCTGGTATCTACAAACTAAGTTGCCTCTGTGGTAGTAGTTACATTGGAGAAACCAAACGCCATGTCTCGGACCGCATTCGTGAACACAAAGGAGACCTTAAACACGGTAGGACCAACACCTCGGCCGTGGCAGATTATTGTTATAATTCAGTAGGCTCACATGACATTGACTTTTCCAAGACAGAGGTTCTTTGTAAGCCATCTGGCTACCATGAGAAATTCGTTCATGAGGCTATCCACATATACAAGCACAGAGACAATTTCAACCGAGAATATGGATTCTGGCTTAGCAATCATTGGAAAGATTTGATAAACCATTTCAGGTTTTAATTGATTGTTCACGCTTACAGTGGCTTTCAGACGGCATACAATGATTGTTTCGTCTCCCCCCTCCTCTTTTCAGAACATAGATGGACTCGTACTTTTAAATAAACTGCTAAATCGCTGCGCGTGGTGCTAACGTTTTTTATAAATAAATAAATACACCGTTTAAAAATAAATACATTTATGCAAACAGACACACCTGATGACGACCGTTTGTGTTATGGTCGAAACGTCGTGAGAATTTTATTGTTATATATATATTTTATTATTTTATTGTTTCCCTTCAACGTGACTTTACCGAAAGAACTAAGAATATGAATTACTGCAGTCACGAAAGCTTTAAATCACAAACCCACATCATTAACACGGACCCACATCATTAATAAGAAACTCACATCAACGCGAGGTTACATCTTTACCACTCACCCACAACACTGGACATCTGTGAGAAAGAGCTGTATAGCTCATCTGACTCCAGTATAAATATTCTGATTCTGACATGAACTCACATCGTCACGACTCACTCACAACATACCACCACCACTATCAGTAACACCACTAACGCCACCACTCCTCCTGCCAGTACACTACACAGACACACACGTCCTCACCACTCACATCACCACTCACCTACAGTTCCTCACTTCCTCCAGAGAGTCGCTGCTTCTGTCGTCTCGGTGCTTCTCTACCGCCACATGTGAGAAAAAAGATCGGCAGAAACAAGTGGGGGCGGGGCTCGGTGATCACGCCCTCAGTGACGCAATATCCTGTGAGCCCCTCCCCCCCAGCACCTTCCCCCCCCTCTACGCCCCCTCCCCCACTCACACCGCCAAAGACAAAGCTCCCGCGTATTTAGCCTTAACAGAGCACTCCTAACAACAACCCCACCACTAACAACGCCACCACCAATAACAACCCCACCACCAATAACAACCCCACCACCAATAACAACCCCACTACCACTAACAACCCCACCACCACGAACACCACCACCACTACTACCACACCACCACTAATACACAGTTCTGATCCACACCTCAGCTGCTCCCCACACGCGATGCTTCTGCTGCTCTCTCTACTTCCGCTTCCGCCGGTGAACGTGGCGCCAACTTCTGAAGCGGTTCGCTGCCTGGGCCTCCTCTGGGTCGACTCAGCCTGAAGGTGAGAACCTCACATGATGTGGACACCTCAGCAGTGGTGGAGGAGAGACAAAGGCGGCCCACAGCCGTAGGCTTCTAAACAGCTGCTGGGCTCACGGCATCGGTTCAAGCAGAGCCCGGCTCTGCTGCTGAGGCACTGAAGGTGGAAAGCGGTCCAGAGTGGCGCTCGAGTTGAGCCATTGCTGCTGATGAGAGGCTGATGGGATCAGTCAAATATACTTTTTTATCTTTGCAAGGAAGGGTTTATTGTGAAGGAGGCGAATCGCGTGCTGGCGGAGGAGGCCTCCACTAGACGCCGCTAATTAGGGTATTTGGTCTACTCTTCCACGCTGATCTCCACGTTTTGGAGCAAGGTGGGCGTACCCACACTTTACCCCACCACATGCGGGTCGTTAGCTCACTGGACTTGCACTGCAGAGGTGCAGGTTCGATTCCATCGCCCACACACCCACCCACTCACTTGCCCACTCACCAACTCACCCACTAACCCATCTATTCACCCACCCACAGGGACATGTGGAGACACGGAGACACATGGACACACGGATACATAGAGCCTTGATAAAGTGGTTGTGTAGGTGGTGTTAGAGTATCAGCATCAATGTGGTTGTTGTGGTTATGTTGCTTGTTATGGTTGTGGTGGTTGAGGTGATGTTGGTTGTGGTGGTTTTGAATGTGGTGGCAGTGGTTATAGTTGTGGTTGTATCGCTGGTTGTAGTGGTGGTTCAGGTTTTAGTTGTGGTGTAGGTGGTTATGTTGGTTGTTATGGTGCTTTTGGTTGTGGTAATAATTGCGGTTGTGGGGGGTATATTTTTTGTGGCTATAGTTGTGTACGTGGAGGTTGGGGTTTTCATGGTTATAGTTACAGTTGTGGTTATGTTATTGTTGTTGTTATACTTGGGGTTGTGGTTATAATTGTGATTGTGGTACAAGTTGTGATGGTTATGTTATGTTTTTGTGGTTATAGTTGTGGTGAAGGTGGTTATGTTGTCTTTCATGGTTGTTGTATGTGTAGGGAGCAGTAGAGTAGCGGTTGAACGCCACGCCACGGACCCGAGAAAGTTCGATTCCCGCTCACGGCCAACACCAGTGACGATCATTTGAACCAGTCCAGGGCTTCCCCTACGTCGACTCTGCCTGAAATGAGTACCTGTTGTGGTGTGTAATAAACATCGCCACTCGGGAGACAAAGACGGTCGGGTGTAGTGCTGGCCACCCACCTGCTTGTGTTCCACACTGCGGGTCTCCATAGGTACTCGCTAACAGAACTTGCCCCAACAGTCTGTTATAGGCTATAGAATAAATCTTTGTCTTTTGTTGTTGTATGTGTGTTGAACTTCTTTCGCACCATATGTTGCCACCTGTGATAACCGGAAATGCGGTTATAGTTGTAGTGGTTATATCATGGTTGTGGTTTTAGTTGTGTCTGGTTTTAGTGCTTAGAGTTGTGGTTATAGATATGGCTATAATTGTGGTTATTGTTGTGGGTGTGGTTATAATTGTAGTTGGTTTTGGTTATAGTTGTGGTTATAGTGGTTATGGTTGTTGGGTATGGTTGTGGCTGTGGTTACATTTGTGGTTACATTTGTGGTTGAATTTGTAGTTCTAGTTGTGGTTGTTGGTTTGTGGTGGTGAGGCTGGTGCAGGTGGTGGGTTGGAGGCCACGTTCCCTGCCCATGCGGTTCCAACAGCGATGGCTCCCTGTGCTATGTGGGTCACATGAACTTGTCCACCAGCATGCCTTGAAGTCATCATTATAGGAGCCCTCGCCTCCTCTACGCACTCTCCTCCTATCTCTCCCCTCTCACCTCCACGCACTCTCCTCCTACCTCTCACCTCCTCCGCGTGTCTCCTCCTTTCTTTTTTTCCCAGGGTCTCCCTCCTCTCTCTCCCCGTGTCTCCTTCCTCTATGTCGCCGTGTCTCTCTCCTCTCCCTCCCCGCGTTTCCCTCCTATCTTTCTCCGTGTCTCTTCTCTCTCCCCGCTTTTCCCTCTCCAACCTCCTCCTGTCTCCCTCCTCTCTCTCCCCGTGTCTCCTTTCTCTCCCCGTGTCTCACTCTTCTATCTCCCCCTGTCTCCCTCTTGCTTCCCGTGTCTCACTCACTCAGCCACCCACTCAGCCACTCACTCAACCACTCACGTACTCAAGCTTTCAATCAACAACTCACTCACCCAGCCACTCACTCAGCTGCTTAGTCACTCTGCTACCCACTCACTCAACCACTCACTCATTCAGCCTCTCACTCAGCCACTCACTAACTCAGCCACTCACTCCCTCAACCACTCAATCACTCAGCCACTCTCTCATTCAATCACTCACCTAGCCACCTGCTTATTTGTTTATTTTACCAGGTAAGGCCCATAAGATATATCTCTTTTTCAGACGTAACCTGGCCACATATGATTGCCCAATTAAGTGGCATTTTACGTGTCAATTTATATCAGCAACTATAAATGTGGAGTGACAAACAGGAGCCGGGCAAAAATTCACAACGAAGGGGAGAGTGAGAGAAACATGCGAACTCCAAATATACAACAGGCATCAGGGTCAGGATTGTTGTATATATTGTCTTGAAAAATAATAAAAATGAAATGAAAAATGCAAAAGGTGTAATTTTACAAAATTAGGTAATTATGTCAATTTATGCAATTACGCTAATTAGACTCGGCTTTGTTGTCTAGGGGTATTACCAATCGTGATAGTTGTCAGTGATGTGTGGGTTCTGGGTCCATATTTGTCGTGTCACTGGGGTTTATAATAGGCTGGTAGGGTGGGTTCATAATGGCCAGGTAGGGTGGGGTTATAATGGCCAGTAAGAGTGGGGTTATAATGGCCAGGTAGGGTGGGGTAAAATGGCCTTGTCAGGGGTCCACCTCCTCCACCACCAGTTCCACCTCAACCTCCTCCACCTCCCACCTCCTCGCAGGAACCCAGACTCAACAGGTGCCATGGGTTGCCACGCTACGTGCAGGAGGAGGAGCTCATCACTTGAATGTGACGAGCAGTGAGCTTATCACTTGAATGTGAGATGCAGTGCGCTCATCACTTGAGTGTGACATGCAGTGAGCTCATCACTTGAATCTGACATGCAGGGAGCTCATCACATGAATGAATGGGACATGCAGTGAGCTCATCACTTGAATGTGACACGCAATGAGCTCAACACTTGAATGTAACATGTAGTGCACTGACTACTTGAATGTGACATGCAGTGCGCTCATCATTTGAATGTGACATGCAGTGAGTTCGCCACTTGAATGTGACATGCAGTGAGCTCACCACTTGAATGTGACTTGCAGTGAGCTCAACACTTGAATGTGACATGTAGTGCACTGACCACTTGAACGTCATGCAGTGCGCTCATCACTTGAATGTGACATGCAGGGAGCTCATCACATGAATGAATGGGACATGCAGTGAGCTCATCACTTGAATGTGACATGCAGTGAGCTCAACACTTGAATGTGACATGCAGTGAGCTCATCACTTGAAAGTGACATGCAATGAGCTCACCACTTGAAAGTGACATGCAGTGCGCTCATCACTTGAATGTGACATGCAGTGAGCTCGCCACTTGAATGTGACATGCAGTGAGCTCGCCACTTTAATGATATGCAGTGTGCTCGTTACGTGAATAAGACATGCAGTGAGCTCGCCACTTGAATGTGATATGCAGTGAGCTCATCACTTGGACGGGACATGCAGTGTACTCATCACTTGAAAGTGACATGAATTGAGCTCATCACTTGAACATGACATGCCATTTTCTACATCACACGACTATACTGACTAAATATGATGGGTATAGTCGTGTGATGTAGAAAAAAGTTTAGTTGGAGGCATATATTTTTTGTGACGTAAAATTGTAATGTATAATGACTTTTTGTTAGTAGTAGGGTAGTTGCAGTTGCTTAGCGTCAATATACTAAATTCCTCTGCTGATATGTAACCTCAGCTTATTGGAGAGTATATTGAGTATATTGATTATATTGATGTAGTTTATATTTTAGTTTTTTATCAGTTTACTACACGGTAGTCATTATATAGTGTAGTGTATACCCAGTTACTTAATGTTAACAGCTCAGATTATTGGAGAGTATATTGAGTACATTGATTATATTGATGTAGTTTATATTTATTTTTTTCACATCGGTTTATTGCATGGTAGTAGGGTATGTATAGTTCTTCTTCTTTGGTTCTTTCGGTAAAGTCACGTAGAATGAGAATAAAATAATAAATTGATAAAATAAAATAACACAATAATATTCTCACGACGTTTCGGCCACAACACAAGCGGCCTTCATCAGGTGAAGGGAGCGAGACTGTCTGGTAGGACAGCGCTGGAGTGAGAGAGCCACGTTCAGATCACGGCTTTTAAGCTGTGTGAGAGGAACAAAGAGCCTTGACGAAGGAATTAGCATAAAATTTAGCATTGAAAAGGCTGAATGATTAGCTTGTGACTGGTCACAGAAATAGCTATGTTAAAAGTTAAAGCATACACCTCCGCAGAGGCACCCATTGTTAAAAGGAATTAGCATAGAATTTAGCATTGAAATAGCTAAATTAAGGCATTCGCTTGTAGCTGCTACAGAAATAGTTACGTTGAAGTCAGAGTATACACATTCACCGAGGCACTTAGTACAAATCAAAACAGGAGAATTTAGCATTGAAATAACTAGGCGAATTTAGCATTGAGCTATTCACAGTACTATATAGTGAACCAATAAAAACTAAAATATAAATTACCTTCATGTTATCAATAAACTCTATATTCTCCAATCAGCTAAGCTACCAACCATAAGTCGTTATATATCACAATGCTATATGGCGAAAAAATGGGTGGATTCTTACCCTCAAATTTCCGTACCACGGATAGCTACGGGCCCCGTTCAGACGGACGAGTTCGTCCATGGTCAGAACAGAGGAGGGGGAGAGAGACAGCTGCGAAGCCCTAGTATACTCCATGTTGTAAACCATACCATTAACCGTGATGTGAGAGGTATTAAGAGGCAATGCTGGCGAAAGAGCTGCGGTCTGAAGGTCATCGTAAAATTACAATTAATTAAGAACAGAAATGATTTAACACATCTTTCCAGTGGTTACTAAGCCTGAATCCATCTTCTCGGTTGAAATTGTCTTTGTGCTTGTATATGTGAATGGCCTCATGAACGAATCTCTCATGGTAGCCAGTTGGTTTGCAAAGAACCTCCGTCTTGGAGAAGTCAATGTCATGTGAGCCCACTGAATTGTAACAGTGATCTGCCACGGCAGAGGAGTTCGTCTTACCGTGTTTCAAGTCTGCTTTATGTTCGCGGATGCGGTCCGAGATATGTCTTTTGGTTTCTCCAATGTAGCTACTACCACAGAGGCACTTTAGTTTGTAAACGCCCGGGTACTGTATGTCTGGAAGAGCATCTTTTACAGATGGAACTAAATCACGGATTTTGTGTACTGTGTTGAATCGGACCTGGATCTTGTGTTTATTCAGGATTTTGGAGATCTTTTTAGTGACCCCTGCAATGTAGGGTAAGGTGATGGTTTTGAGTGGCTCCACAAGAGGATCCTTCTTCATGACTGGAGTGATGGCTTTGCGGATTGTGTAGTCGGAGTAGCCATTAGCCCTGAGAGCCTGGTGTACGTGCTTGAGTTCACTGGTAATGTGTTCCTGGTCGGAAATGCATTGGGCTCTATGGTATAGAGTCTTGATGAGGCAGTTCTTCTGGGATGGATGGTGGGGGAATCCGGTTTCAAGTAAGCATCTGTATGGGTAGCTTTCCTGTAGACAGAGTGGCTCATTGAACCATCATGTCTCCTTTTAATTAAGACATCCAGAAAGGGTAGTTTGCCATCTTTTTCAACCTCCATGGTAAATCTGATGGCTGGGTGTATTGAATTGATGTGGTCGCGGAATTGGTCTAGAGCAGGCTGGCCATGTGGCCAGATGACAAAGGTGTCATCAACGTACCTCTTCCATAAGGTCGGGCGTAGAGTGGCAGTCTGGATGGCGTCAGTTTCAAATTTTTCCATGAATACGTTGGCTACAACCGGAGATAGGGGGGAGCCCATTGGGGTGCCCTCAGTTTGTTTGTAGAAAGTTCCATTCCAGGTGAAGTATGTGTTGGTTAAGCAATGTCTCACCAGGGGGGGTACATCAGTATGCAGTCCTTGATGAACCAGGTCTTCAATGATAGCGATGGTGTCAGGTACCGGGACTTTGGTGAACAAGGACACCACATCAAAACTGACAAGCAGGTCGTTTGGGGACAGGGAAATGTCTTTGATTGTCGATACCATGTGAGTAGAATTTAGTACCGCAGAGGTGGTTTTTCCAGTGAAAGGTCGCAGTATATCAGCCAGAAAACGTGCCAGTTTGTAGGTGGGGGAGCTGATAGTAGAGACGATGGGACGAAGGGGTGTATCTTCTTTGTGTATCTTTGGAAGGCCATATAATCTTGGTGGTCTGGCAGCAGAGGGTTTCAACAAGAACTGTTTGTTCTCATCAATTAATGCTGTTGAATCAGAGATAATTTTGTTCGTTTTGGTGACCAGGCTGTTGGTGGGATCTCTTTTTATTTTTGTATAGCTGCCATCGTTGAGTAGTTCTTGAATTTTGTTGTTATATTCTGTTTTGTCCATGATGACAGTGGCATTGCCTTTGTCGGCTGAGAGAACGACAATATCATCCCTCTTTTTTAATTGAGATAATTCAAAACGTTCGTCTTTGCTGATGTTGCTAGGTGGCAACTTAGCGTTTTTGAGGGTTGCAGCGATTTCAGATCTTGCTACGTCTGCAGAGATGTGACTCAAGCCCTTGAGTGCAACGTCGACATGGGCAATTATATCATTAACCGGTAAGTGTCTCGGTGTGACAGCAAAGTTTAGACCTTTAGCTAAAACGGATTTCAGACCATCAGAAATGGAACTGTTACTGCGATTAATTACGACTTTGTTGACGTCTATCTTTTCGGTGTGTGGATCCGATTTTTTGCTGGAGAGGTGATTGAATTTGGAAATCAAATTGTCCCTACATTTGTTCGACATAGTGGCAGCCGAAGAGGTAGTCATATTGTCTACATGTTCCCAATCCGATGTAGACATTGTTGCTGTCAATTTTAAGTGTGATTTGTAGAGTGTCTTGTCTAACTGATCGAGTTCGGTGCGTGTAAGTCTGATTTTTTCCGAGATAAGAGCGAAGCTAGTTCTAGCTAGAATTCGTTTTGCATTGAGAGAAGTTGCAACAGCAGAGGTTAGTGTAAATGCGGTTGGTATTACCTTAGAGTCGCGGCATCTCTTCAGAAAGGTGAGAGACTCGATTAGTTGAGCCTTCTTATCCCGAAGTCTGTTGAATGATCTTAAGGATGTGTGGAATCCCTCCCCGTAGAGGCGGTTAAATTTCGATTTAAAGCTTTCGTGACTGCAATGATTCATCTTCTTTGGTTCTTTCGGTAAAGTCACGTAGAATGAGAATAAAATAATAAATTGATAAAATAAAATAACACAATAATATTCTCACGACGTTTCGGCCACAACACAAGCGGCCTTCATCAGGTGAAGGGAGCGAGACTGTCTGGTAGGACAGCGCTGGAGTGAGAGAGCCACGTTCAGATCACGGCTTTTAAGCTGTGTGAGAGGAACAAAGAGCCTTGACGAAGGAATTAGCATAAAATTTAGCATTGAAAAGGCTGAATGATTAGCTTGTGACTGGTCACAGAAATAGCTATGTTAAAAGTTAAAGCATACACCTCCGCAGAGGCACCCATTGTTAAAAGGAATTAGCATAGAATTTAGCATTGAAATAGCTAAATTAAGGCATTCGCTTGTAGCTGCTACAGAAATAGTTACGTTGAAGTCAGAGTATACACATTCACCGAGGCACTTAGTACAAATCAAAACAGGAGAATTTAGCATTGAAATAACTAGGCGAATTTAGCATTGAGCTATTCACAGTACTATATAGTGAACCAATAAAAACTAAAATATAAATTACCTTCATGTTATCAATAAACTCTATATTCTCCAATCAGCTAAGCTACCAACCATAAGTCGTTATATATCACAATGCTATATGGCGAAAAAATGGGTGGATTCTTACCCTCAAATTTCCGTACCACGGATAGCTACGGGCCCCGTTCAGACGGACGAGTTCGTCCATGGTCAGAACAGAGGAGGGGGAGAGAGACAGCTGCGAAGCCCTAGTATACTCCATGTTGTAAACCATACCATTAACCGTGATGTGAGAGGTATTAAGAGGCAATGCTGGCGAAAGAGCTGCGGTCTGAAGGTCATCGTAAAATTACAATTAATTAAGAACAGAAATGATTTAACACATCTTTCCAGTGGTTACTAAGCCTGAATCCATCTTCTCGGTTGAAATTGTCTTTGTGCTTGTATATGTGAATGGCCTCATGAACGAATCTCTCATGGTAGCCAGTTGGTTTGCAAAGAACCTCCGTCTTGGAGAAGTCAATGTCATGTGAGCCCACTGAATTGTAACAGTGATCTGCCACGGCAGAGGAGTTCGTCTTACCGTGTTTCAAGTCTGCTTTATGTTCGCGGATGCGGTCCGAGATATGTCTTTTGGTTTCTCCAATGTAGCTACTACCACAGAGGCACTTTAGTTTGTAAACGCCCGGGTACTGTATGTCTGGAAGAGCATCTTTTACAGATGGAACTAAATCACAGATTTTGTGTACTGTGTTGAATCGGACCTGGATCTTGTGTTTATTCAGGATTTTGGAGATCTTTTTAGTGACCCCTGCAATGTAGGGTAAGGTGATGGTTTTGAGTGGCTCCACAAGAGGATCCTTCTTCATGACTGGAGTGATGGCTTTGCGGATTGTGTAGTCGGAGTAGCCATTAGCCCTGAGAGCCTGGTGTACGTGCTTGAGTTCACTGGTAATGTGTTCCTGGTCGGAAATGCATTGGGCTCTATGGTATAGAGTCTTGATGAGGCAGTTCTTCTGGGATGGATGGTGGTGGGAATCCGGTTTCAAGTAAGCATCTGTATGGGTAGCTTTCCTGTAGACAGAGTGGCTCATTGAACCATCATGTCTCCTTTTAATTAAGACATCCAGAAAGGGTAGTTTGCCATCTTTTTCAACCTCCATGGTAAATCTGATGGCTGGGTGTATTGAATTGATGTGGTCGCGGAATTGGTCTAGAGCAGGCTGGCCATGTGGCCAGATGACAAAGGTGTCATCAACGTACCTCTTCCATAAGGTCGGGCGTAGAGTGGCAGTCTGGATGGCGTCAGTTTCAAATTTTTCCATGAATACGTTGGCTACAACCGGAGATAGGGGGGAGCCCATTGGGGTGCCCTCAGTTTGTTTGTAGAAAGTTCCATTCCAGGTGAAGTATGTGTTGGTTAAGCAATGTCTCACCAGGGGGGGTACATCAGTATGCAGTCCTTGATGAACCAGGTCTTCAATGATAGCGATGGTGTCAGGTACCGGGACTTTGGTGAACAAGGACACCACATCAAAACTGACAAGCAGGTCGTTTGGGGACAGGGAAATGTCTTTGATTGTCGATACCATGTGAGTAGAATTTAGTACCGCAGAGGTGGTTTTTCCAGTGAAAGGTCGCAGTATATCAGCCAGAAAACGTGCCAGTTTGTAGGTGGGGGAGCTGATAGTAGAGACGATGGGACGAAGGGGTGTATCTTCTTTGTGTATCTTTGGAAGGCCATATAATCTTGGTGGTCTGGCAGCAGAGGGTTTCAACAAGAACTGTTTGTTCTCATCAATTAATGCTGTTGAATCAGAGATAATTTTGTTCGTTTTGGTGACCAGGCTGTTGGTGGGATCTCTTTTTATTTTTGTATAGCTGCCATCGTTGAGTAGTTCTTGAATTTTGTTGTTATATTCTGTTTTGTCCATGATGACAGTGGCATTGCCTTTGTCGGCTGAGAGAACGACAATATCATCCCTCTTTTTTAATTGAGATAATTCAAAACGTTCGTCTTTGCTGATGTTGCTAGGTGGCAACTTAGCGTTTTTGAGGGTTGCAGCGATTTCAGATCTTGCTACGTCTGCAGAGATGTGACTCAAGCCCTTGAGTGCAACGTCGACATGGGCAATTATATCATTAACCGGTAAGTGTCTCGGTGTGACAGCAAAGTTTAGACCTTTAGCTAAAACGGATTTCAGACCATCAGAAATGGAACTGTTACTGCGATTAATTACGACTTTGTTGACGTCTATCTTTTCGGTGTGTGGATCCGATTTTTTGCTGGAGAGGTGATTGAATTTGGAAATCAAATTGTCCCTACATTTGTTCGACATAGTGGCAGCCGAAGAGGTAGTCATATTGTCTACATGTTCCCAATCCGATGTAGACATTGTTGCTGTCAATTTTAAGTGTGATTTGTAGAGTGTCTTGTCTAACTGATCGAGTTCGGTGCGTGTAAGTCTGATTTTTTCCGAGATAAGAGCGAAGCTAGTTCTAGCTAGAATTCGTTTTGCATTGAGAGAAGTTGCAACAGCAGAGGTTAGTGTAAATGCGGTTGGTATTACCTTAGAGTCGCGGCATCTCTTCAGAAAGGTGAGAGACTCGATTAGTTGAGCCTTCTTATCCCGAAGTCTGTTGAATGATCTTAAGGATGTGTGGAATCCCTCCCCGTAGAGGCGGTTAAATTTCGATTTAAAGCTTTCGTGACTGCAATGATTCATCTTCTTTGGTTCTTTCGGTAAAGTCACGTAGAATGAGAATAAAATAATAAATTGATAAAATAAAATAACACAATAATATTCTCACGACGTTTCGGCCACAACACAAGCGGCCTTCATCAGGTGAAGGGAGCGATACTGTCTGGTAGGACAGCGCTGGAGTGAGAGAGCCACGTTCAGATCACGGCTTTTAAGCTGTGTGAGAGGAACAAAGAGCCTTGACGAAGGAATTAGCATAAAATTTAGCATTGAAAAGGCTGAATGATTAGCTTGTGACTGGTCACAGAAATAGCTATGTTAAAAGTTAAAGCATACACCTCCGCAGAGGCACCCATTGTTAAAAGGAATTAGCATAGAATTTAGCATTGAAATAGCTAAATTAAGGCATTCGCTTGTAGCTGCTACAGAAATAGTTACGTTGAAGTCAGAGTATACACATTCACCGAGGCACTTAGTACAAATCAAAACAGGAGAATTTAGCATTGAAATAACTAGGCGAATTTAGCATTGAGCTATTTACAGTACTATATAGTGAACCAATAAAAACTAAAATATAAATTACCTTCATGTTATCAATAAACTCTATATTCTCCAATCAGCTAAGCTACCAACCATAAGTCGTTATATATCACAATGCTATATGGCGAAAAAATGGGTGGATTCTTACCCTCAAATTTCCGTACCACGGATAGCTACGGGCCCCGTTCAGACGGACGAGTTCGTCCATGGTCAGAACAGAGGAGGGGGAGAGAGACAGCTGCGAAGCCCTAGTATACTCCATGTTGTAAACCATACCATTAACCGTGGTGTGAGAGGTATTAAGAGGCAATGCTGGCGAAAGAGCTGCGGTCTGAAGGTCATCGTAAAATTACAATTAATTAAGAACAGAAATGATTTAACACATCTTTCCAGTGGTTACTAAGCCTGAATCCATCTTCTCGGTTGAAATTGTCTTTGTGCTTGTATATGTGAATGGCCTCATGAACGAATCTCTCATGGTAGCCAGTTGGTTTGCAAAGAACCTCCGTCTTGGAGAAGTCAATGTCATGTGAGCCCACTGAATTGTAACAGTGATCTGCCACGGCAGAGGAGTTCGTCTTACCGTGTTTCAAGTCTGCTTTATGTTCGCGGATGCGGTCCGAGATATGTCTTTTGGTTTCTCCAATGTAGCTACTACCACAGAGGCACTTTAGTTTGTAAACGCCCGGGTACTGTATGTCTGGAAGAGCATCTTTTACAGATGGAACTAAATCACGGATTTTGTGTACTGTGTTGAATCGGACCTGGATCTTGTGTTTATTCAGGATTTTGGAGATCTTTTTAGTGACCCCTGCAATGTAGGTATGTATAGTTCTTTAGAAACTCCCTTTTTTATTTTCCACATAATGCACTAGCTTGATACGCGGTGGTTTGGGCTGTTGCAGTTCTTTCTTATTAAAATTGTATCTCCCTTTATTATTGCCAATCCTACATGATACACTAACATAATATGACTTTGAGACCCCCCACCTGCCTACACATTCCACAAGGAGTGAATAATCCCATATCTGCATTTGTCATAAACATGCTAAATTCCTCTGTTATGTAAACTTCTTCATCAAGACGCTCTCCTCCTCCCACCCAATTTAAAATACGCTGCCAAGCTTAGCAGTGTTCGTTAGGACGCTGTCTTTCCGACAGCTCTGTTTCTTCACCTGAGGACGGCTGCTTGCGTTGTGGCCTAAACGTGAGAATTTTATTATATTATGTTTGATGTTTATTATTTTATTATTTCCCTTATACATGACTTTACTGAAAGAACCAATAATATGGTGCATACCTACTTTTGGTGGGACCTGCTTTCCCTAGAGCAGTGCATACTGACTGTGGTAATACCTGCTATCACTACAGCATTGCATGCTGACAGGTGGTATCCTGCTATGACTACAGCATTGCATACTAACTGTGGTGGTATCCTGCTATGACTACAGCATTGCATGCTGACTGTGGTGGTATCCTGCTATGACTACAGCATTGCATGTTGAGTGGTGGTATCCTGCTATGACTATAGCATTGTATGCTGACTGTGGTGGTATCCTGCTATGACTACAGCATTGCATACTGACTGCGGTGGTATCCTGCTATGACTTCAGCATTGCATACTGACTGCGGTGGTATCCTGCTATGACTACAGCATTGCATACTGACTGCGGTGGTATCCTGCTATGACTAGAGCATTGCATGCTGACTGTGGTTGTATCCTGCTATGACTATAGCAGTGCATGCTCACTGTGGTGGTATCTTGCTATGACTACAGCATTGCATGATAACTGTGGTGGTATCCTGCTATGACTACAGCATTGCATGCTGACTGTGGTGGTATCCTGATATGACTACAGCATTGCATACTGACTGCAGTGGTATCCTGCTATGACATCAGCATTGCATACTGACTGCGGTGGTATCCTGCTATGACTACAGCATTGCATGCTGACTGTGGTTGTATCCTGCTATGACTACAGCATTGCATGCTGACTGTGGTGGTATCCTGCTATGACTACAGCATTGCATGCTGACTGTGGTGGTATCCTGCTATGACTACAGCATTGCATGCTGACTGTGGTGGTATCCTGCTATGACTACAGCATTGCATACTGACTGCAGTGGTATCCTGCTATGACTTCAGCATTGCATACTGACTGCGGTGGTATCCTGCTATGACTAAAGCATTGCATGCTGACTGTGGTTGTATCCTGCTATGACTAGAGCATTGCATGCTGACTGTGGTGGTATCCTGCTATGACTACAGCATTGCATGCTGACTGTGGTGGTATCCTGCTATGACTACAGCATTGCAAGCTGACTGTGGTGGTATCCTGCTATGACTACAGCATTGCATACTGACTGCAGTGGTATCCTGCTATGACTTCAGCATTGCATTCTGACTGTGGTTGTATCCTGCTATGACTATAGCAGTGCATGCTGACTATGGTGATATCCTGCTATGACTACAGCATTGCATACTGACTGTGGTGGTATCCTGCTATGATTACAGCATTGCATCCTGACTGTGGTGGTATCCTGCTATGACTACAGCATTGCGATGCTAACTGTGGTGGTATCCTGCTATGACTACAGCATTGCATGCTGACTGTGGTGGTATCCTGCTATTACTACAGCATTGCATGCTGACTGTGGTCGTTTCCTGCTATGACTCAAGCATTGCATGCTGACTGTGGTGGTATCCTGCTATGACTACAGCATTGTATGCTGACTGTGGTGGTATCCTGCTATGACTACAGCATTACATGCTGACTGTGGTGGTATCCTGCTATGACTACAGCATTGCATGCTGACTGTGGTGGTATCCTGCTATGACTATAGCAGTGCATGCTCACTGTGGTGGTATCCTGCTATGACTACAGCATTGCATACTGACTGCAGTGGTATCCTGCTATGACTACAGCATTGCATACTGATGGTGTTGGTATCCTGCTATGACTAGAGCATTGCATACTGACTGCGGTGGTATCCTGCTATGACTACTGCATTGCATACTGACTGCGGTGGTATCCTGCTATGACTTCAGCATTGCATACTGATGGTGGTGGTATCCTGCTATGACTAGAGCATTGCATACTGACTGCGGTGGCATCCTGCAATGACTACAGCATTGCATACTGACTGCGGTGGTATCCTGCTATGACTACAGCATTGCATACTGACTGCAGTGGTATCCTGCTATGACTTCAGCATTGCATACTGACTGCGGTGGTATCCTGCTATGACTAAAGCATTGCATGCTGACTGTGGTTGTATCCTGCTATGACTAGAGCATTGCATGCTGACTGTGGTGGTATCCTGCTATGACTACAGCATTGCATGCTGACTGTGGTGGTATCCTGCTATGACTACAGCATTGCAAGCTGACTGTGGTGGTATCCTGCTATGACTACAGCATTGCATACTGACTGCAGTGGTATCCTGCTATGACTTCAGCATTGCATTCTAACTGTGGTTGTATCCTGCTATGACTATAGCAGTGCATGCTGACTATGGTGATATCCTGCTATGACTTCAGCATTGCATACTGACTGTGGTGGTATCCTGCTATGATTACAGCATTGCATCCTGACTGTAGTGGTATCCTGCTATGACTACAGCATTGCGATGCTAACTGTGGTGGTATCCTGCTATGACTACAGCATTGCATGCTGACTGTGGTGGTATCCTGCTATTACTACAGCATTGCATGCTGACTGTGGTCGTTTCCTGCTATGACTCAAGCATTGCATGCTGACTGTGGTGGTATCCTGCTATGACTACAGCATTGTATGCTGACTGTGGTGGTATCCTGCTATGACTACAGCATTACATGCTGACTGTGGTGGTATCCTGCTATGACTACAGCATTGCATGCTGACTGTGGTTGTATCCTGCTATGACTATAGCAGTGCATGCTCACTGTGGTGGTATCCTGCTATGACTACAGCATTGCATACTGACTGCAGTGGTATCCTGCTATGACTACAGCATTGCATACTGATGGTGGTGGTATCCTGCTATGACTAGAGCATTGCATACTGACTGCGGTGGTATCCTGCTATGACTACAGCATTGCATACTGACTGCGGTGGTATCCTGCTATGACTAGAGCATTGCATACTGACTGCGGTGGTATCCTGCTATGACTACAGCATTGCATACTGACTGCGGTGGTATCCTGCTATGACTTGAGCATTGTATACTGATGGTGGTGGTATCCTGCTATGACTAGAGCATTGCATACTGACTGCGGTGGTATCCTGCAATGACTACAGCATTGCATACTGACTGCGGTGGTATCCTGCTATGACTAGAGCATTGCATACTGACTGCGGTGGTATCCTGCTATGACTACAGCATTGCATACTGACTGCGGTGGTATCCTGCTATGACTACAGCATTGCATACTGACTGCGGTGGTATCCTGCTATAACTAGAGCATTGCATGCTGACTGTGGTTGTATCCTGCTATGACTATAGCAGTGCATGCTCACTGTGGTGGTATCTTGCTATGACTACAGCATTTCATGCTGACTGTGGTGGTATCCTGCTATGACTACAGCATTGCATGCTGACTGTGGTGGTATCCTGCTATGACTACAGCATTGCATACTGACTGCAGTGGTATCCTGCTATGACATCAGCATTGCATACTGACTGCGGTGGTATCCTGCTATGACTACAGCATTGCATGCTGACTGTGGTTGTATCCTGCTATGACTACAGCATTGCATGCTGACTGTGGTGGTATCCTGCTATGACTACAGCATTGCATACTGACTGTGGTGGTATCCTGCTATGACTACAGCATTGCATGCTGACTGTGGTGGTATCCTGCTATGACTACAGCATTGCATACTGACTGCAGTGGTATCCTGCTATGACTTCAGCATTGCATACTGACTGCGGTGGTATCCTGCTATGACTAAAGCATTGCATGCTGACTGTGGTTGTATCCTGCTATGACTAGAGCATTGCATGCTGACTGTGGTGGTATCCTGCTATGACTACAGCATTGCATGCTGACTGTGGTGGTATCCTTCTATGACTACAGCATTGCATGCTGACTGTGGTGGTATCCTGCTATGACTACAGCATTGCATACTGACTGCAGTGGTATCCTGCTATGACTTCAGCATTGCATTCTGACTGTGGTTGTATCCTGCTATGACTATAGCAGTGCATGCTGACTATGGTGATATCCTGCTATGACTACAGCATTGCATACTGACTGTGGTGGTATCCTGCTATGATTACAGCATTGCATCCTGACTGTGGTGGTATCCTGATATGACTACAGCATTGCGATGCTAACTGTGGTGGTATCCTGCTATGACTACAGCATTGCATGCTGACTGTGGTGGTATCCTGCTATTACTACAGCATTGCATGCTGACTGTGGTCGTTTCCTGCTGATGTAGCCCAAGGGTCATAAAGAAGTGGGCGGGGCTAGTGATGTTAAAGTGAGAAATTTGCATGTTATTGTAAGATCGGAGGGCGACTTCCACGCCAAGGGTGCAGAGGTGGCTATTGTAATGTGAGAGATTAGCATGTCAATGTAAGATCGCAGAGCCGCCGCCACGACGAGGACGCGAGCGACGGTGTCTGTGTTAGTGTGAGACATTTAACCTGTTAAAGTAAAATCAGAGAGTCGAAAATAACAACTAACATCGGAAGGTAGGATGGAAACATCACGGCCAGTTATGACATGACCTGGTTAATAACGTCCTTCCAATGATTAGTCAGTCTGTACCCATTTTCTCGGTTGAAATTGTGTCTGTGTCTATATACAGTGATACCTCGGTATACGACCGCTTTGGAATACGTCGAAATTGGTATATATCGTGTTTTTACGAGAAAAAATGTCTTGGGATACGACGTCTTGCTTGGGATACGACGCGCTTGCTAGAACTTGTATGGGTCGGGATGAGTCACCGCGTACAGTACCCGCGTATGCCCCGTTCACGACTGAAACAAAGCGAGAGGGGCGGGATGGCGTGGGGGAGAGGGGAGAGAGGCGGGGGACGTGGGGGAGAGGAGCGGGGGGCATGGGGGAGATGGGCAGGGGGCGTGGCAGATAGGAGCAGGGGCGTGGGGGAGAGGAGCGGGGGGAGAGGGGCGGGGGCGGCGTTGGGGAGAGGGGCGGGGGGCGTGGGGGGCTGCCCCCATGGAGGGTGAAGCCCCGGGTCGAGGCGCGCGCGCGCGTGCGTGGTTGAGGCATGCCACGTGACCAGCGCAGCTGGCAGCAACGCGGTCACGTTGCTTCTGTATGCATTTTAGTAATTAGTGTCTAAATTACCTTCTGGAACGAATTAACGACGTATACCGAGGTACCACTTTACCTGGATGGCTTCATGAACGAATCGTTCACAATCTGGGTGATCTAGCAGCAGAGGGTTTTAAGGAAAACCGCTTGGTTGGTTCGATTAAAGATGTCGAATCAGTGATGATATTTTTTTTTTTTAACGAGGCAGTTGGTGGGATCTCTATTGATTTTTGTATAGCTACCATCATTAAGTAGGTCCTGAATTTTGTTCTTGTATGTGGTTTTGTCCATGATGTCTGTGGGATTGCCCTTGTCAGCTGAGAGAATGACGATGTGCTCTATCTTTTTGAATTGAGAAAGCTCAAAGTGCTCATCCTTACCGATGTTGCTAGTAGGTGACTTAGCGTTTTTAAGGATTGCAGCGATTTCCGATCTTGCCACGTCTGCAGTAATATGTCCCAAACCCTTAAGGTCTCCTTAGACCTGGGCAATTATATCATCAACTGGGATGTGTTTAGGGGTGACTGCAAAATTCAACCCTTTGGCTAGAACCGATTTTAGGCTGTCGGAAATTGGACTGTTACTCTGAATGATAACAATCGTGTCAACCTCGAACTTTGTTGTAGCTGATGTTTTCACGGAAAAATTTGTGACAGATGCCATACAGGCATGCACTGTATGTCCGTCCTTGTGGAAGAGGTACGCAGATGACATGTTCGTCATCTGGCCATGTGACCGACCAGCTCTGAACCAGTTCCTCAACCAATTCCATACACCCAGCCATCAAATTCACCATGGAGGTGGAAAAGGATGGCAAGTTACCATTCTTGGATGTTTTAATCGAAAAGAGACCAGATGGCTCAATGGGAGACTGTCTACAGGAAAGCCACCCATATGGATGCCTACCTAAAACCTGACTCCCACCACCATCCATCCCAGAAGAATTCCCTCATCAAAACTCTACACCATAGAGCTCGATGTATTTCCGACCATCATCTCCTAGCCAGTGAACTGGAACACGTACACCAAGCTCTCAAGATGAATGGATATTCAGACTACACAATGCTTAAAGCTATCACCCCAACCGCTGAGAAAGAACCATCTGAGGATCCAATCAATACCGTCACCTTGCCATACATAGCAGGGGTCACCAAAAATATTTCCAAAATCATTCATAATCTGCGAAGGATGTGATCTCTGACATGCAATACCCCGGCGTCTACAAACTAAGCTGTGTCTGTGGCAGTAGTTACATTGGGGAAACTAAGCGACATGTCTTGGACCGTGTTCGGGAACATAAGGCAGATCTGAAACATGGTAGGACCAATACCTCGGCTGTGGCTGATCACTGTTTAAATGCGATGAGCTCACACGAAATTGATTTATCCAAAACGAAAGTACTTTGCAAACCCACCGGCTATCACCAAAGATTCGTTCATGAAGCCATCCAGATATATAGACACAGACACAATTTCAACCGAGAATATGGGTACAAACTGAGCAATCATTTGAAGGACGTTATTAACCAGTTCAAGTCATAACTGGCTGTGATGTTTCCATCCTACCTTCCGATGTTAGTTGTTATTTTCGACTTTCTGATTTTACATTAATAGGTTAAATGTCTCACACTAACACAGCCACCATCGCTCACGTCCTCGACATCGCGGCGGCTTTGCAATCTTACATTAACATGCTAATCTCTCACATTACAATAGCCACCTCTGTGCCCTCGGCGTGGAAGTCGCCCTCCCATCTTACATTAACATGCAAATTTCTCATTTAACATCACTAGCCCCGCCCACTTTGTTTGTGACCCTTGGGCTACACCCATTTCAAACCTATAAAAAGTCTGCCTCAGCAGCTTTCCCCCTCCTTTTTCCTCCTGATGACGATTGCTTATGTTGCGATCGAAACGTCATAGTTTTTTGTTTTATAATTTTGTTCTGCGTGACTTTACCAAAAGATACTCTTTGGTTCTTTCGAAAAGGAACGTAGGTATAAAAATAAAAAAATAAAAATTATATATCACGACGTTTCGATTGCAACACAATCGGTCATTCTCAGACAGAAAAAAATAATCCAGCAATGGAACTGAAGAACCAGCGGGCCATACCTACGTAACTTTTACCGAAATAACCAAAAAGTATGGATTCCTGCAGTCACGAAAGCTTTAAGCCATGGTTTATGCTCCTTAATAAATGAAGACACCAAAACGTCTTGACCGCTTACGACGTATGGTGCCTCGTCAGCAGCATCGGGCTCCCTTGAATCAGTGTTGGTGAACTGCCGATATTACACAGACTCTCGTCTTGAAATGGGGGATGAGTTGAGAAAATCTAGAAATCCCCGTGGAGGACAAATAGAGTGGACTTTGAACGTTGGAATGTAAGCTCGTGGATTATTGCATTGCGCGGGTGCATGGGGATATTGCGGGGACAGTGGCTTCCACACAGAACTTCGATGTGGGGTCTATCTCCGTTAGATTATTGGGCAAGTTGTAACACAGGGGCGCGTTGAATATGGAAGACTACATACTCTAATCTCCGCTAACAGATTATATCCTCATGTTTGCGTCAGGATAAACAATTCATACATTACAGCCTATGGTGCTACACATTTCAGGTTGCGGTAGTGCTATGGTTAACGTGCTGTGATACAAACCCGGCAATCCAGGTTCGATTCCCGTTCACGGTCAACACCTGCGATGGTTATCTGAACCGGTCCCGGGCCTCCCCTTGGTCGACTTAGCCTTAAATGAGTACCTAGTGCGGTTTGTAGTAAGCTTCGCCACTGAGGAGACAAAGGCGGCTGGGAATGGTGCTGTTAAGGCTTCAGCGGGGATCTTTGTCTTTGTTTGCTACACAGCATAGGTCGGCCTCTGTAGAGGAGGCAGAGGAGCAGGCACGTGAAGGACGCTACTGGGCAGTGCCAGGGTAGGTGCACTGTGAGTCTATTGGGCAGTTGGAGGCCGTCACCCTCTAACAACAGCAGAGGTTGGAGGAGCAACGCTCAGAACTAGCATCATCAGGCGGCAGCAAGCATTGTGTATAAATTCACCTGTTTTGGTCTTAAGGAAAATCGTGCAAAATAGAGAAAAGGTAAGAAAGTCACAAAACATAAATACATAACCAAACAAATTATGAAGTCCAAATTTGCAACACTGAATGCATTCTTGGGGCAAGGCAGCAAAACAAAAAACAATAGTCCCAGATTTCGATTTAAAGCTTTCATGACTGCAATGATTCATCTTCTTTGGTTCTTTCGGTAAAGTCACGTAGAATGAGAATAAAATAATAAATTGATAAAATAAAATGACGCAATAATATTCTCATCAGAAGGCCGATGTGTTGTGGCCGAAACGTCGTGAGAATATTATTGTGTTATTGTATTTTATCAATTTATTATTTTATTCTCATTCTACGTGACTTTACCGAAAGAACCAAAGAAGAATAGTCCCAGACTTCACCAAAACAACAACACACTGCACATGAACATTGAACTATCGATGCATGAGGGGCAAGGATCAAGGATACAAATCACATCTGCAATTTCTTTTGTGTCCAGCAACTCCGATTATAACGTTTGGCTCCGTACTATGCAAAATTAGTTAAATGTACAACAGTTATAGTCTGCAACGTCAAAGGCTTGGTCACCTATTCATATTTTTGTTTGAGGAAGAGTTAAATGGAAATTTGATGCACGTCTTATGTTTCTTGGGTTAATGAATTAGCTAAGTGCAACACAGATTTGCCAATACGGGTTTTATGAATGACCAGGGCCCACTTTAGATGTCTTCTTGCATCAAGGCGATGTGAGACTGGATTGTAAGATGTTTAAGTCGAGGGAACACCTAGCCTGGCATGCAATCGGTGTGTTTGGTAGCTGCACGACTATCTGATGAGCTCTCGGGTTGGAAAACGCGTGGCGCATCGTGCCAATGCGCGACGTTTCGCCTGCCCAGTTCCTCAGGAAGCTCGCTCGCTCCAGGCACGTGGGGCGCAACATTCATGCGGTACAACAAATAAAAGATCCCCCGCGTAGGCTTAACAGACCGTTGGGGCAAGTGCTGTTACGGAGCACCGCCTATGAAGGCCAGCACGGCACGTGGGGTTGGGTGGCCAGCACCACCCCCGGCCGCCTTTGTCTCTCCCGAGTGGCGATGTTTACACATCGCACCAGGTACTCATTTGAGGCTGAGTCGACCTAGAAGAGGCCCAGGACCGGTTCACATAATCGAACTCGGGTCGCCAGGATCTTAGCGCAAAATACACTATTTTCAAATGAATATGAGTTTTAGTCCATGTTAATTTATGGCCATATGTATGCCTATATATATTGATAAATATTAATAATGTTGTTCATTTACAGAGATGCAGAGTTAAATTGAGACTATATGGATGAATAAAACAAGATACAGAGAAATTTGAATCAGACGCTATCCAGACTTCCACCCTCAGACCTTCCCTGTGAAAGAGATATGTGGATGACACTTTCGTCATTTGGCCACATGGCCTCCCAGCTCTGAACCTTTTCCTACACCACATCAGTTCCAGACATCCCGCCATCAAATTCACCATGGAACTGGAGAAAGATGGCAAGCTACCATTCTTAGATGTTCTGTTTGAGAGGAGACCTGATGGCTCATTGGGGCATTCTGTCTACAAGAAACCCACCCACACAGATTCCTACTTGAAACCTGATTCCCACCACCACCCAGCCCAAAAGAATTCTCTCATCAAAACTTTATACCATAGGGCTCATTGCATTTCGGACCAACACCACCTGACCAGTGAATTAAAACATATACACCTGGCCCTCAAAAGGAATGGTTACTCTGACCGTACCATCCGCCAAGCTGTCTCTCCCTCCATACAGAAACAACCACTTGATACTCCGGTGAAAGCCATCACACTTCCATATATAGCAGGTGTTACTAAAAATATTTCCAAAATTCTAAACAAACACAAGATCCAGGTCCGGTTCAATACAGTACACAAAATTCGTGATCTGATCCCATCTGTGAAGGATGTCATTCCTGATTTACAGTACCCCGGGGTTTACAAATTGAGTTGTACCTGCGGTGATTGCTACATCGGTGAGACAAAGCGACATGTCTCTGACCGAATTCGCGAGCACAAATCATATTTGAAACACGGCAAAATAATTCTTCTGCCGTGGCTGATCACTGTTACAATGCTGTGGGGGATCACGATATAATTTTCTCCGATACCAAGGTTCTTTGCAAACCCACGGGCTTTTATCAGAGATTTGTTCATGAAGCAATTCAGATCTACAAACACAGACACAATTTCAACCGAGAGGATGGTTTCAAATTAAGCAACCATTGGAAAGATGTTCTAAATCGAACTAAACATTAAACTAATTTCAATGGTACAGTATAGTTTTCAAGTAGTGGTACCCCAAACTTTCGCAGCTCTTATAAAATCCCCCTTTTCACACCATCAATAGGTAAACTCCCCCCTCCCCCCTCCCCCCCCCCCCCGCGCCAAACTGCGAGTCCACCGGCACATACACCACCTCTTTCCTAAAATCCGCCAATCAAATGCTAACTTTTTATGCTAATTTCTTTGTCAGAACACCTTGTTTGCTCGCACACAGGTCCGATGTCTGAGCGTGGTTGTGTTTCGCTAAATTCTCCTGTTTGATGAGTACTAGGTGCGTCGGTGAACGTATATGCTCTAAATTTAACATAGCTATTTCTGCGAGCAGTTACAAGCTAATCACTCAGCTATTTCAATGCTAAATTCGATGCTAATCCCTTTGTCAAAGGGTACCTCTGCGGATGTGTATACTTTAACTTAGCTATTTCAATGAGCCATTTCAATGCTAAATTATATGGTAATTCCTTTGTCAAGGCACTTGTCCTTTTTCTTCTCACACAGCTTAAAGGTCGTGATCTAAGCGTGGCTTCTTCCACTCCAGCGCTAATTCCTTTGTCAAGGGGTACCTCTGCGGATGTGTATACTTTATCTTAGCTATTTCAATGAGCCATTTCAATGCTAAATTATATGCTAATTCCTTTGTCAAGGCGCGTGGTCTTTTTCTTCTTACAATGTAAAGTTACATTTTAATGTGCAACGTCTGGCACTTTCCTTGCTGTTGTTTAAACCGAGCTTGGAAATTTATATACTTTTGAAATATGAACTTGTATACTTTATCTATGTTATATATTCATTCTTGGTGCTTTGCTTACCTTTCCTCTACTTTGCACTCCTATTCGTGTTTTTGCATTGTTGTAACTTTTTGACTGGCCCCTTTGGGACACCTTTGAAAAAGAGCTTGAGAGCTCATCGGATTTCTCCAGGATAAATAAAGATTCTGATTCTGAACTAATTTCACCACAAAATGTATTTATATGAAAAAAATACCGTCGAGGCCGTGAAATCGTCGTGCCTCCTCGTAATGCGAGAAACTGAGATTTACCTGAGGGGGGCCACGGTGACAAGATGTTAACTCCCTCGATTGGTATACAGAAGACCGTGGGTTTGATCCCGACTGTGACGCCTGCTGCATATTTGGAGTTTGCATGTCTTTCTCCCTGTGGTCGAGTGGATTTTTCTCCGGGTCCTCCAATTTTTCCCTCCACATTTAGAATCAATATGCCTTTAGAGTATTTGGCTGCTATAAATTCGCACGTGATAAGTTACTTCGTTGTGCTATAATTTGTGGTCAGCTCATTTATAAAAAGAGCTGTACAGCTTAATGGGACTTACCAGGTAAAATAAAAAAATAGTGAGTCAGTTAGATTAGTCCCGACAATGCTCCTATCGGGTGCACAGGGCACAGCGAGGCAACCAGAACAGGTGATGAGTCATCACGCGAATCTGATTCTCGTCTACTCTTGCATATGGCAGCAATCGGCTCGGGAGCTCAGGAACTGGATGCCAATATCAAGGTCTGCTAGCCACGAGAGGACTGCAGGAGAGAATTTGTGTAGTGTTATTCCTCCTCCATTGAAGGAGTGCAGACAACAGTGGTTTAATAACAGTCAGCACAAAGCATTACACTACTAATAATACTCATCTACAATTAGCTCGTAATCCACAGGAATTAGCAGTTAATCCACTTTAAATTTCCTCGTAATCAATATTTACTTATATCCAGGAAAGCCACATTGAGTGGAAAGACTCATTTTAAGGAGGGGCTTGCTGATGCTACATTGAGTTTTTATTTTAAGTTGTTCATAGCCAATAAATGATCAGCTGTGTTTATCATTATACGCAAGTGGGAGCAAACCCAATAACCTGGTGAAAACCCACGTGTTGCACGAGGCAACGTTCAATCCCGGTTCAGATTGAAACAGATGGCGATTAGTCCACTTGATGTATCGCCCTCTCCTGACGAGCCAGGATAAGGCACTTCCTCGAAGCCCACGGGAAGGGAGTTTCACGACATCATCTGTGGGTGATCCACCAACCCTCCCTGCTGCCTCTATAGTGCTGGATTACCGGGGACGTGCGAAGCCGCCACCACCCGGTTCTCTCTCATATGTACGATGTTACATATGGACACAGTCATCGTGGTAATGTTTATTGCAGGGCAGACCGGTATCCATCAACATCACGAACCCACTGCGTGAGGCTATTTCAGCAAGAAGACCGTCCCTCTGCAGAGCAAGGGTCGTGCTCATCAAGATGCTCCTCGTGACTCATCGCCTGCTGAGGAGTTCCCACTCTGTGACTGTGCGCCCGATAGCAGCATCGCCGCCGGGACTCCTTTGGGGTGATGTATCTAGCAATGTAAAAGGAAATGGTGTTTCCCTGCCTCAAGGCCATCTCTGTGAAACATAATAAACACAGAGTGGGAATTGTGACTCGGCTCAGGTGAAACATTCACAGATGGCATCTTTATTCAGAGCAGGTGAAATACAACGATCATAGGCGATGCTGACAAGGGCAGCCCTTTAAAAAGATAGATTTTAACAGCAAGACTTAAAAATATTGGGAAATATACAACATAATTAGGTGTGTGTTGATCTTCTTTGGCACCGTACGTAGCCAACCGTGCTAATCGGAGGTGCGGGGGAAGGACAACAAACTACCGAAAGAACCAAGAATATATTATATGCATTGTCTTTGAAACTGGTTGGTCCACACCAGAGACAGCTTTCTTTGGAGCCTAGTCTCAAACAGTGTTAATGCAGACAAGATTCCTTGTTAAAGGTTTCACTTTGGTGTTTTAACATCTTAACACCTATATTCTTTTTGATTTAAAGCTTTCGTGACTGCAGGGATTCATATTCTTGGTTCTTTCGGTAAAGTCACGTAGAAGGGAAACAATCAAATTATAAAAATATAAAACAATAAAATTCTCAAGACGTTTCGACTGTAACACAAGCAATTATCATCATGATGATTGTTTTATATTTTTATTCTTTTATTGTTTCCCTTCTACGTGACTTTACCGAAAGAACCAAGAATATTAATCCCTGCAGTCACGAAAGCTTTAAATCAAAATCTTAACACTTGTTTTTTTGCCAGATAAAGGGGAAAACCTATTCTCATATTTTGGTACTGGCAAAGGAAAAAAAGCCGTTCTAAAGAAATTCGATTTTAATCTAATTTATGATTTAAAAGTGCATAGCTTCAGTGGCTTCATAATATCGGAAGGAAAAACGTTTCAGACGGTGGCAGAAGCGCATGGGGATGGATATTTAAACATGCGTTTAGATTATTAAGATAATTTGGCTGCTATACATTTGGCTGCTTTTCATTTCCACATGATAAGCCAACTTCGTGAAGCTATAATTTGTGGCCAGGTTGCTTCTGAAAAAAGAAGCTAATACTTCAATGGGCTTTACCTGGTAAATTAAATATTGTTTATTTTCCTTTCAATTTTTTTGTAGTGATTTGTTTACCTTTCCTATACTTTGCACTCCTATCGTGTTTTGTATTGTTTGTTGATGTAACGCTTTGACCTACCCCTAATGGACATCTGTGAAAAAGAGCTTCATAGCTCATCGGATTCCTCCTGCAATATACATAAATATTCGGATTTTGATGTGATAGGCACTCGTGCAGAAATTGGTGAACGGCAGTGAATTGATGAGAAGTTAAAGGCAGATTGTGAGAGCATAACGCGAGAGACACACAATATGGCGGGAGACAGAGAGAGAGACACACGCAAGACAACGTTCTCCCATACAAGCTTCAACAGACTGTTGAAGGTTGTATGGGTGAAGGCTGGCACGAGCAACACCACATCCGGCCGCCTTTGTCTCACCAGTGCTGATGTTTTACACACCGCACCCGATACTCGTTTTAGTCCGAGTCGACATAGGGGAGGCCCAGTACGGGTTCAGATATTCGTCACCCGATATTGGAGGTGAGCGGAAATCGAACTCGTGTTCACTATTCCGCGGCTCCAAATGCATACAGACATGCGCACGCACATACCCCCAGTAGAATGTGAACTCAATTCGTCTCACGTGAACGTGAATGGATAAGGGGATGTTGACTTATAAACAACCTGGCTCGGTGAGAAGCCTTATCGAGGTGATTAGAGGAACGTGATTTGATTATCCCTGCAATTGCAAAGCTCACAAAGTGTATCGATTGGGATGAAGTCGGCGCACCTGCCTTGACATTCATCCCGCGATAGCGTTCAGCCACAGCAAGGGGCAATCCTTAATTGCCTCATCGTTGTTTAATTCCGCAATCGCGGTCGGGGGTATGTGGGGAGCGTGTTGGACTTTGACCATTCCTAACCACGTTGGTGAAGGACAACGGTGAGTATAGGTGAGAGGGCGAGTTGCACAGTCACCCAGGGCCCCCGTGGTCCATGTCCCTTCTCTAAGGTTTCTCGAAGGTTCTGCCACCACCTCCTCCTGATCCAAAAACAGTGTTCTTCACTCATTTTCAGAGGGAGGCTACTTCAGCCGATATGACATCAGTCTGAGAGCCGCCACACCGCCTCACCTGCAAGGGGTGTTTTCATATCCATGTGCTGTCAGGGGTCACACTGAAGGCCACCTGGGGCCGCCATTGGCCCGTGGGCCTTGAAATGAAGAACACTGCTCTTACCGATCCCAATCGTCCTACTGTGACCGCCTTAGTGGGGTGGCTGCCCATAGTAATTGGCACGTTTTGTTTAGGTGACAAACCTTGCTGATTAGCTGTGTCAGGTGGTGGTGGGTTAACGACACATTTATATTTACGCGAAATAATCCAAAAAAAACTTTACTATGCGGTACACAGTTGCTTCGCAGCTAAAAATGCCCCACGGTTCAGTGCGACTCGTATGGATAAATAAGAAAGCAACAAAAACAAATTAATCGGTTCCATATTTCCCCATCATCCCGTTCTCCCCGCGGGTCCCTCAGCCCTGCGGAGCGCTGACGGCCTGGCAAGTGGGATGACGAATCGCCTATGAATCACCACACACGCGGCAGGCTGTGGATTCGTCTCGCAGGTCACGAAGCTCAGCCACGCAAGCAAACGACAGCTGTCCGTGTTCAGACTCGTCTCTTAGTCCTCCTGCGCTCGGAGCACGAACAGTAATCTGCACGAGGTTCGTGGGTTAGATCCCGACTCCATCGAGCGGAGCGCCGGGCGGATGTAATGCGTTAAGTTGACAGTAGGGGGCACAGGTGGTACATCTGCCAGTCATCTAATTCAGTCAGCCCATGGCCCCTGGGTCTGTCCCGTGACCTTCAGTATATTTTGAGTTTATGTCTCACTCTCTCGCCCCGTGGTCGCGTGCATTTTTTTTCGGGTCCTCTGGTTTTTCCCTCCTCATTCAGAATCAACAATGTGCGTGTAGTGTCTGCCTGCAATACAATGTCCACACAATAAGCCACTTTGTGGAGCTATCATTTGTGGCCAAGTCTATTCTGAAAATAGATAATAAGTCAGTGGGCCTTACCTGGTAAATTAAATAGCTTTTTTTAGTTTTTCATTTATTGATACATTTATCTTGAGTGATTTGCTTACTCCTATCGTTTAAGTTTCTGACCCATCCCTACTGGACATCTCTGAAAAATATCTTCATAGCTTATCATATTTCTCCAGGATAACTAAAGATTCTGATTCTGATAATAAAACGCAAAGACTGAGGTTATAGATATACATACACGCACATCTAGGAAATAAGCATCTTGGCAAAATAATTACGTTGATAGGAGCACATTTAAAAGTTAGAGCGATTTTAAATGAGCCATGGTCAGTCTTCTCTATTCGTTATTTCCATCTTTTCGGTGTCGCTATCTATGCCAATTAATAATGATTATAATTATTACTATTATTAGACGTCTGCCGGACTTCCGTTTAAGCCGTTTAATTTCATTTGTTCGACAAATAATCCCGCATAGCCAGTTATGTTATCCAGCTAGTTTCTGTAGCAACGGCCTACATCAGCCACTAACAGTGGAGTAATTGTGGTTGGAGTGGAGAGGCGCCCAGCCAGCAGCCAGCCAGGAATCTCGAGGTACGGATCATCATTAATCGTGCTTTTGGAATGATTCACCTTCATCCAAGGTGTCATCACTTCGCCACTGCAGATGTTAGCCGTGTCTTGCTATCTAACTCGGCTCGGCGGGTTGTTATTTTAATGTGCCAGGCGCGGCACCACCACTCCAACATCCTTCTCCATTCTACCGCGGTCTACCGATTCTGAGACGCACATTTAGCTTGTGCATTTTAAAGCAAAAGTTATAATCCAGGAGACGTCCACATGTAAGAGCACGACCCGCAGCTTCGTGTAGAGTGAGCGAGGAGGCTCGTTAAGGATGCTACTGTGCAGTGCCAGGATACGTGCACCTAGAAGACGCTATTGGGAAGTTTGAGGCAATCGTCCTCCAACAACAGCGGAGGGCAGAGGAGCGACGCTCACAACAATGAGCGGATAACCGGGTCGAAAAAAATACAGGAAGTTGGCACAATAGGAGGCACAGGTGGTGCATCTGCCAGTCATCTCAGTCAACCCATGGCACCTGGGTCTGTCCTGTGACCTACTGTTAGAGGGTCTTCGACAATTCACGTGGCCTCAAAGTGCACATCGCCTGGCACAAGTGTCATGGTAACGTCACCACCACTTAGTGGCGAATGGCGACTTTTTGTTATTGTGAAGAGCAGCGCTCGGCGCTACGAACTTGGTGACCCGAGTTCGATTCCTGCTCACGGCCTCCCCTAACTTCGACTCAGCCTCACATTATTACCCGGTACGGTGTAATGTGTTAACATGGCCACTGTAGAGATAAAGGCGTCCGGGCGTGGTTCTGGCCACCCAACCCTCGTGTGCTGTGTCAGCCTTCATTGGTGCTCGCTTACAGCACTTTCCCCAACAGTCTGTTCAGGCTATACGGGCGATCTTTGTCTTGTGTGAGGCCAAATATGTATGTTTTTGGATTCGTCTTATAATTTGGAGAAGCATGCAATACGTTGAAAGGCGTTCGTCAAGGCTGGACCTATAACGACCTGGACCTCAGTGCAATAAAGGTCACAGAGACCGTGGCGCAGTGCACAAACCACTGCAAAGACAAAGACTCATGTATAGCCTCTATGAGGCTGTTGGGACAAGTGCTGTTAGCAAGAAGTACCGATAAAACCCGGTACCACCACACCCGGCCACCTTTGTCTCTCCAGTGCTGCTGCTTTATACACACATACACCGTACCATCCTACTCATTGGAAGCTGAACTCTGTTCCACCGTGCATTAACAACAGCTGCCATCCGCCATTAAGTGGTGGTGACGGCACCACGGCGCTTGTCACAGGCTAAGTGCACTTTGAGTCGACTTGCAGTGTGGGAGGCTTGCTACTGGTAGGAGTCCCAGGACAGGCCCAGGTGCTATGGGTTGACTGCTGTGCCAGCTGGGTGCAGGAGGAGTTTACGGGACAGACCCAGGAGCGGTGGGTTGACTGAGATCACTGGCAGAGGCAACGCCTGTGCTCCCCACTGTGTGCGTATGAATTCAAATATTGTACCGTACTTTCCTTCCTCTCCACGTTTATACAATGTTCACCTACCTCCACCAACCCGGTTTGGTCAGCGTGGTGAAGTATGGTCAATTAACCTCCTCTACAACACACTCGTTAACAACAATGCATTGAAAGGACATGTATATAATTGTCGACGTTTCGAGCAATGCTCCTACTTCATAGCAGGTAAACAGATATAGTGGGTACCGAGGGTCTGAGACCAGCGCTGGCTGACACCATGGGGGCCGCGTGACAATCACATAGCACAGTACAGCATTAGAACACGTAATTTGTCAATTGCATGAACGTGAAATATCGTAAAATCGAACTTTGTAAATAGAGAGATACTTGAACATGAAGCAGGCCACCTCCATAACCTTCTTCCATTCCTCTCTGAAGGCCTCACCTCTTTTTAATAGCCCATCCCCTTCCTCTTCCCTTTTTACCGTTCCATTTTGTTCCGTTCCTTCCCTATATCTCTTGCATGAAGCCACATGTCCTATGTTCGGGACACTCATTCCTCGGCCCTTGCACTGCCCTTGCCATATAAATCACTTTGTTTTTGTTACAGCTTTTAAATGTTGGAAAGCGTGCCTTGACCAAAGGTGCTCTATAAATATAGAAAAGGATAGGATCCCAGCTATGACCACATCCAGCACCTACATCACACAAATGTACTATCCCCATGTTAACAATAATTAGTAACTATATATGACCACAAACCTATTGAGCAGAAGTTATTTCTGGGCAGTATTCGGGTTACGAACCTAGTTCGTTCCTGAGACCTGTTCGAAATTCGAACGGTTCGTAAGCCGGCAGTTCAGTTTGCAATTGCAAGTTCGCATTTTAAATCAATATTTTTCTTATTTTATATATTTCATGGAAGCGGGCGTTCGTAAGTCGGACACTCGCAAGTCGAGGACTGTCTGTTTACTTTGGGTTAGATGGTTTGAGTATAAAGGCAATATTCAGATATACTCACCACCATCCGTCAGAGCAAATCAAATCAAGTGGTCACGTGGGAACCAATACCAATTAATTTGTTTTTTTACAATCCGTCTTTGAATCGTTGGTGACCGGGCTGAGGCCATCAGCTAACTATACCGGGAGAGCCCTGCCAGTCACAGGCAGGGTGCCACGGTGACTAGGAGATGTTAACTACCTCGCCTGCTATGCCTGTTGTATGCTATGCCTGTTTGGAGATTGCATGCCTCTTTCTCTTCGTGGTCGCTGGGATTGTTCTCCATATTTGGAATAAAAGTGCGTTAAGAGTATTTGACTGCTGCTACAAATGTACACGTGATTAATGATCCACTTCGTTGAGCTATTATTTGTGGCCATGTCGCTTATTTTAAAAAAAAGCTGTATATATCTTAGTGGACTTTACCTGGTAAAATAAAAATAAAAGTTTAGTTTCAGTAGCCGGGGTTGAACCCAGCTTCTCAATGGTACCAGTCCAGCGCTGATCTTTGAGCAACCTGGCTACCTCTCTAATTGTCGACACGACGACTATGCGATGTGGCATTATTTCAAGCGGTTGGTGCATACGCATTTATTTATTTGGATGTGGCAATGCTAAAGTGAGTGGTGCAGTATTAATTAGCGCGCTAAACTGTGAACCCAGCGATATGTAGATTTGGAGGTTGGTTTACTCCAGATAAGAATGCAAATTACACCAACGACCGAGTTCAAACGGCTGGAAGTTGTGTGGGGCGCTGTTGCGCAATCTGTAGGTGGCAGGCTGTCTCAATCGCCTGGAGGGGTGATTCATTGCAGGGCTGCGCCACTATCTATATGCAAGCAGTCGAGAATACATGACTGATAACGGCTTGCAAAAGTTCAGTAAACTATATTTGTGCAAAGTAAAAAACAATAGGCAATAAAGTGCATATAATCAGTACGTGCCGTGTTACCACATTGTATGTTAATTTACTTAAATAGCATCGTGCAAATATGTTCTCCTACAAACGAACTCTATTCTCATTGCCATGGACTAAAACGTAATCTTGTCAAGTTTAACAAAAGCTATAAATCGCGACGTTATAAACTAAAAATAACCTTTGGGATTTATTGTCAAGCAGAGGAGTGTAACCTACATTAATCTGGGGGTGATGGGGGAGGAGTGCACGTTTTACCGCTCACCACCAACGCCTTCGTGCTGTTCCACGTTTCAGACACCATGGGACCAGCCCGACAACGCATCCACCAGAAAGACACAGAGCTTTACGTGTGCGTAACCACTATACGCGCCCAGCGAAGCGTGGACCTAAAAGGTTTGGATCGATCGTTAAGCGTTTGGTAAGTGACCTGTTGACCAAGACACTACCGTCCTCAGAAGGTGCAAGGGAATTCACAGTTTTATTTACCAGTTAAACTCAACTGTGCTCTTAGCTCTTGTTCATAGGCGAGCTGGTCACACGTAATGATAGCTGATGATCGCAGTAGCTGATATCACCACACGTGAGAATTTATAACAGCAGTCTAATCATCTGAACCAAGGAACCCGGATAAAAACCCAAGCTCCGACCACCACAGCGAGAGCACACGCCAACTCCAAAAGTATAACAGAGGCACCGCCAGGGTCCAGCATGACCTCCTGTGTACCGATCGAGGGAGATAACATCTTCTCAGCGGCAAATAGCAGCGAAACATTGCCTTAGCATTAAAATTATGGATTCACATCTCCAATACAATATTTTGGGGAAACTATCTGAACGTGGTGCTCTGGATGTATGACTGCTTCTTCTCTGTCTTGTTTTATTTATCCACACAGTCTCAATGTAACTCTACATCTCTGTAAATAAACCACATTATACATATCAATCTAGCGTCCACGCAACGATCCCCTCCCCCTAGCCCACACACCCCCTCTTCCCCCCCCCTTGCCCTGCCCCCCGTTCTTACCTAGAAACCTCTTACCATGGCATCTCTCTCCCACTTCAGTAGAAAAAACTTCTTGCTGTTGGGTTTCCCACCTGATGATGATTGCTTGTGTTGCAATAGAAACGTCGTGATTTATTTAATTTTATACCTACGTGACTTTACCGAAAGAACCAAAGAGTATTATAAAATATCTATAAATATATGTTGGCATATATATCTGACCATCAGTGAACGTGAAATAAAACTCGTGTTCATAGCCCTGCACAAGTATTTGAGCCCTGCACAAGTATTTGAGCCTTGGGACGCTAGTTTCACTTCCACTCATGGCCACCAACAATAGTGGTGATTATCTAAACCGGTTCTGGGCCTCCCCTAGGTCGACTCAGCCTCAAATGATAAAATGGTGCGGTAATGCAGTTTGACTTGGTGCTGGCCACCCACCTTGTGTGCTGTGCCTGCCGTTATTAGGTGCTCACTAACAGCTCCATAAGTCTATTAAAGCGATATGGGGAATCGTTTTCTGTGTTTGGTAGAGAAACCTTTCTCAAAACAAGATTTCCCATGTGGGTCGCTCGACCTCTAAATTAATCAGGCGTAATAATGTGATTTGATCAACTTCTATGGTTAACGGGACAGTCTATGTGTGGGTGATGTTTACATCCACGATAGCATGGTTGGCTAAGTGCAGTGCAAAATAAATTTAACATACAAACAACAACAGGACGTTTCCTTCATCTGACCACTGCTACATAGAAGCGACTTCTCTGTCCGTGGCCAGGAGCAGCTTCAAAGCCCCTACATTTACTTTAGCCGATGATATCACAAGTGATGTCCACCGTTGTTGTACAGCAGGACTTTTGAGTGCATTCCATTGTAATGAGAGGCTGCCCTGCTGCAATTAACTCGTCACCACACTTGCGATCTAGAGGTCGATCCTTAGGCCTGGCATTTGGAGCGACGCTGCAAGCTTCTTAAATCTCGCTGCCTCTGTCCACCCAGCTGCGTAAATGGATACAGCACAGTTGGTCGATCGGCAGGTCGCATGCGGTGGTGGGGTAAAGCGTGGGTAACTCCCACCTCTTCCAACAAGGGAAGCATCTTGCAGGGCTGCACCTTTACTGACCGCACCGTCATTGATAAACCACGACGTGCATGGGTCCACGTATGACATGCGAGTAGGGGATCCACGTGCAGCGTGCGAGGATGCGAGGAAGGGATTCACGGGCAGCGTGCGAGTAGGGGGTCCACGAGCAGCGTGCGAGGAGGGGGTCCACGAGCAGCGTGCGAGGAGGGGGTCCACGAGCAGCGTGCGAGGAGGGGGTCCACGAGCAGCGTGCATGGAGGGGGGCCACTTGCGGCTTGTGAGGAGGGGGTCCAGGTGCGCCATGAGTGGAAGGGGTCATGTGCTGTGTGCGGGGAGGGGACCCACGTGCGGCGTGTGAGGAGGGGGTCCAGGGATCTGTAAGACAATCTCTCTGAGACAGCGCTGCTGAGCGTCATCGTCGTCTCCATCGTTGACGAATGCTTTGTTGTCTCGACCAACAGCACCCCTCTTTGACTGCTGGCCCGACGACGACGACTCCACGTAGGAGAGCACGTGCAGCAGCGTGAACAACCTGAACGGGGGCAGAGGGGGGGGGGCACGGAGGGGAAGGGGGAGGGGCACGGGGCGCCACGGTGGCAAAATGTCAGGAGTTAACGGACAGACCTAGGAGCCAATGGTTGACTGACTGAGATGACTGACAATGCACCAGCTGTGACCCCTACTGTGCCAAATTGTTGTGTTTAGCTGCCCGGTGCTCTGCTTATGGATGCGAGCATCGCTCCTCTGCCCTCCATTATTGCTGGTGGGTGACTGCCTCCAACTGCCAAGTAGCATCTCCTCAGGAGTGGCCAATCTTGAGACCGCTGGTACCAGTTATTGGCAAGTCCACTCATCTCTATATATCCTCTTGTACCATATCATTCCTTTTTTTCCCTAGCCCATGCCGTGCCCTTTAGTCTGATCTATCCTGCCAAATAATAGTTGCTTTGCCATGCAGTGGCTGGGCATGGGGGCTACATGACCCAGCCAACACAGCCACGCTTGTGAGAGGAGCTCACCAATGGGAGTGTGTCTAGATCTTTTAAGAATATGTGAGCTCCTGACACAATCCAGTCTGGTTAAACCCAGGATGCATTGTAGGCAGGGTGACCTGAATGTTTCTAACCGGTGCAGATGTTACTTTAGACACCTCAACATCCTTCTCGAAAGAATAAAGAAGGGAAGATATCAATGTGGTCAAATAAAATCCGGAGCTTCGCATGGAATGACAAACCAAGTAGTTTCCACCCAGTGTTACACAGCCGATGAAAAGATAATGCTGCCCGACTGTTTCGGAGTGAGACCTCGGCTGCGAAACCGGAGCTGGTCATAAGCACACTGCCCACACTCACATAAAGGCAAAGACATGGATCTCCTGGATAGCCTTAAGATACTGTTGGGGCAAGTGCTGTCAGCGAGTGGCACCTATGAAGGCCGGTACGGCACAAGGGGGGAAGTCCAGGACCATTTCAGATAATCGTTACTGTTGTTGGTCACTGAGTCGGCATGCACACACACCCCCTATGGCCACGCATGGGTCGACCCCCTCCCCTCCTCCTCAGCTGTGGTACAGCATGGCCAGGAACTGGACAATGAGCATGCTGGAGAAGGTGATGAGGAACATGAAGGCGAGGGGCAGCACGTCGATGACCGTCCCCTCGTTCTTCGTGCTCGGGATCTGGATGTAGAGGTCGGCTCCCACGAACTGCAGTGCCAGGGTCGCCACCAGCCACAGTGCATTGATCATGAAGTAGACGAAAGTGCCCTGCACGTTGGGACAGACAGACCAGGCCTGATTTACATTGCATTGGCCGAGTGGCGGGGGGGATGACCCCGGGCTGTTTATGGATCCCCTCTTTGTGCGTTCATTTTTCTCCCCCACTGTCCACTCTCGACGCCAAATGGTCACTTCTGTTGTTATTGTTTTATTGTTCATGTATTTTACAGGATTAGCGGATTATTGGAACAATTAACAATTAATTCGTTGGAATAATAAGGCATAGGTAATTCAATGCCGTTTAAATCTTCTTCTACCACATGCCAAGTACGGTAAGTACTCGCTTAACGCCTGCTGTTTGCACAACGCGTTGTCGCTGGAACGCAATTTTTCTGTTATCGAAGCATCTCCGGTACTCGCGATGACGCGTTGCCAGTACCTTGTTTCTTATCTCGAAGAGTTCCTGCTTCACGCGTTTCCTGTGATCGTCATCTTCCTCCAGAGGCTTGAGGTAGTCACTGATCATGCTCTTCCAAAACTCGTCTTCCTCCTATGCATTCCCATCCACGGGACAGAAGGTTCACTTTGTGCGATTGTCCAAATAACAACAACTTACTCCGATGAATAATATTAATATTGTAATAGTAATAGGTTTTA
Source organism: Petromyzon marinus (assembly GCF_048934315.1). Lineage (NCBI taxonomy): Eukaryota > Metazoa > Chordata > Hyperoartia > Petromyzontiformes > Petromyzontidae > Petromyzon > Petromyzon marinus. The sequence goes on along the minus strand of NW_027423290.1, from coordinate 9,897 downwards.
CCCTTTTAACTGGCACAAAAACTGACACCTTTATTCAAGGCATCGTATTTGCAATAACCACAACACAAGCAATCAAAATGCAAACAAAAGAGACAACTCTGATAATAATATGCACTGTCCTTGAATTTGATTGGTCCACACCCGAGACGGCTTTTCTTAGAGCCTAGTCTCCACTGGTGTTAAATGCTCACCCCGAGCCCTCAATACTCTGATAGTGCGCTGTTTTTGAGTTGTACGCCTTTTGGCGTCTTCTGGTCCAACACCAGAGTGCTTGCCACAAATGAATCACAATAGCTTGCTAATCTCGTCTAGGAGCATTAACCATCACCCACACTTCGTTCATCCATTCATCAAACAAAGATGGTCACCGCATCGCGTGATTTCAGATGCTCGGTCTTGTTTAACTGACAAGCAATGACTTCGCATTTAATTTTCGATTTAAAGCTTTCGTGACTGCAGGGATTCATCTTCTTGGTTCTTTCGGTAAAGTCACGTAGAATGGAAATAAAATAATACAAATAAAACATAATAAAATAAAATTCTCACGACGTTTCGGCCACAACTCAAGTAGCCTTTTTCAGGTGAAGGAACAGAACTGTCGCGACGACAGCGCTTCAATGAACGCTGCAAAGATTCGCAGCGTCTTTTAAGCTAGGTGGGAGAAGTAAAGCGCCTTGACAAAGGTGTTTACATATCAAACAGGATAATTTAGCATTGAAATAGCGGTGTTAAAGTGTTGGATCAGCAGGATGTTAAAGTCAGAAATTAGCTTGTAACTGGGAGATTAGCATGATGTTAATGTGAGGGATTAGCATGTGACTGGTCACGGAAAAAGCTATGTTAAAGTCGAAGTTTATATATCAACAGAGGCATTTAGTATATGGACGCTAAACGACTGAAACTACCCAACTATCATACAATACACCGATGTGAAAAAACTAAGTATAAACTACATCAATGTTATCAATAAACTCTATATACTCTCCAATCAGCTGAGCTACTAACAATAAGTCGTTATACATTACAATGCCATATGGCGAAAAAATGGGTGGCGGTTTTTTCTTTTCAACGTTAGCACCACGGAAAGCGACGAGCTTTGTTCAGACGGACGAGTCCATCTATGCTTGGAACGGAGGAGGGGAGAGAAACATCCACGATGCGCTGCTCTGTCCTGTGTTGCGTTACAACTATTTTATAAACTAGACTACTATACATTGCAATGTTATACCTTCCAATCTAAACTACATTGTATAATATCGTATACACAGCCCAATGTAAGCTCTAACATCAATTCCATACACCCAGCCATCAGATTTACCATGGAAGTCGATAAAGATGGCAAGCTACCCTATTTGGATGTCCTAATTAAAAGGAGACCTGATGGTTCAATGAGCCACTGTGTCTACAGGAAAGCTACGCATATGGATGTTTACTTAAAACCAGATTCCCACCACCATCCGTCCCAGAAGAACTCCCTCATCAAGACTCTATACCATAGAGCCCAATGCATTTCCGACCAGGAACACATTGCCAGTGAACTCTAGCACGTACACCAAGCTCTCAAGGCTAATGGTTACTCCGACTACACAATCCGCAAAACCATCACTCCAGCCATGAAGAAGGATTCTCTTGAGGAGCCATTCAAAACCATCACCTTACCCTACATTGCGGGGGTCACAAAAAAGATCTCCAAAATCCTGAATAAACACAAGATCCAGGTCCGATTCAACACAGTACATAAAATGCGTGATCTGGTTCCGTCTGTAAAAGATGTGGTTCCAGACATACAGTACCCGGGCGTCTACAAACTAAGTTGCCTCTGTGGTAGCAGCTACATTGGAGAAACCAAACGACATATCTCGGACCGCATCCGTGAACATAAAGCAGACTTGAAACACGGTAGGACGAACACCTCAGCCGTGGCAGATCACTGTTATAATTTAGTGGGCTCACATGACACGGAGGTTCTCTGCAAGCCATCCGGCTACCATGAGACATTCGTTCATGAGGCCATCCACATATACAAACACAGAGGCAATTTCAACCGAGAAGATGGATTCTGGCTTAGTAACCATTGGAAAGACGTTATAAACCATTTCGGTTCTTAATTGATTGTATTATACGGTGACTTTCAGACTGCAGTCCATTCCCTGACAATGTCTCTAAATACCGTTCACACAACGGTCAAAGGTATAGCATGTTGTATAATAAATAGTTTAACATTGTAATGTTTAGCATAATTCATAAGGCAATATATGGTATCGTAATTGTATAGTGAATATACAGTAGTGTGGTATACAGTAGGGTTGGTAGAATAATACATAGTGTAATATTACAAGTCTATTTTACAGTCTAAAGTATAGGGTAGTGTATAGTAACGCATTGTATAATTTAATGGTGGGTTTGTCTATGGCAGTGTATATTACGGTGTATAGTCGTGTAATGTAGAAAAAGTTTAGTTGGGGACATATCAATATAATGCATAATGTTAGAGCTTACATTGGGCTGTATACGATATTATACAATGTAGTTTAGATTGGAAGGTATAACATTGCAATGTATTGTAGTCTAGTTTATAACATAGTTGTAACGCAACACAGAACAGAGCAGCGCATCGTGGCTGTTTCTCCCCCCTCCTTCGTTCCGAGCATAGATGGACTCGTCCGTCTGAACAAAGCTCGTCGCTTTCCGTGGTGCTAACGTTGAAAAGAAAATACCACCACCCATTTTTTCGCCATATGGCATTGTAATGTATAACGACTTATTGTTAGTAGCTCAGCTGTTTGGAGAGTATATAGAGTTTATTGATAACATTGATGTAGTTTATATTTTAGTTTTTTATTAGTTTACTATATGGTATTCATTATATAGTGTAGTGTATACCCAGTTACTTTATGTTAATAGCTCAACTTATTGAAGAATATATTGAGTACATTTATTATATTGATGTAGTTTATACTTAGTTTTTTTCACATCGGTTTATTGTATGATAGTTGGATAGTTGCAGTCCTTTAGTGTCCATATACTAAATGGCCCTGTTGATATGTAAACTTTGATTTTAACATAGCTATTTCCGTGACCAGTCACATGCTAATCTCTCACAATAACATCATGCTAATCTCCCAGTTACATGCGAATTTCTGACTTTAACACCCTGCTGATCCAACACTTTAACACCGCTATTTCAATGCTCAATTATCCTGTTTGATATGTAAACTCCTTTGTCAAGGCGCTTTACTTCTCCCACCTAGCTTAAAAGACGTTGCGAATCTTAGCAGCGTTCATTGAAGCGCTGTCGTCCTGAGAGTTCTGTTCCTCCACCTGAAGAAGCCTACTTGTGTTGTGGCCAAAACGTCGTGAGAATTTTATTTTTATTATTTTATTTCCATTCTATGTGACTTTAACGAAAGAACCAAGAAGACTTTGTCTTTGTTTGATGAAAATATTACCTTTGGTATGGAGGGCGAGGTCTGTGTCTGATTGCTCTGGAGGTCGACTTTTGCTCTCTACTTCTTCTGGATGCTCTGTTTGAGTGCTCGCGATGTCTTCTAGTCTCGCCTCTGCTCCTTCTGAATGCTCCATCTGAGTGTTTGCGATGTCCTCTTCTCTCGACTCGATCTCTGCTCCTTCAGGATGCTCTGTCCCAGTGCTCGCAATGCCCTGTCGTTTCTCCTCGCTCTCTACTCCTACTGTATGATCTGTCTGAGTGCTCGCGATGTCCTCTGGTCTCGTCTCTGCTCCTTCTGGATACTCCATCTGACTGTTTGCGATGTTCTCTCCTCTCGACTCGATCGCTGCTCCTTCAGGATGCTCCGTCTGAGTGCTTGCGATGCCCTGTCGTCTCTCCTCACTCTCTACTCCTTCTGGATGATCTGTCTGAGTGCTCACGATGTCCTCTGGTCTCGTCTCTGCTCCTTCTGGGTGCTCCATATGAGTGTTCGCGATGTCCTCTCCTCTCGCCTCGATCTCTGCTCCTTCTGGATGCTCCATCTGAGTGCTCGTAGTGTCCTGTTGTCTGGCCTCAATTGGACGCAGCTTCATCTCTCTGTCGAGTTCCACCGTGCACGACTCCACTCGGCTGGGAGGGATGATGATAAACTGTTAAACTAAACCATTATTTTTATTTTACCATGTAAGGCCCACTGAGCTAGGAAGCTTTTTTGTAGAATCGACCTGAATATCACAAATTATAACTCAATGAGCGGCTTATCACGTGGAAATTACAGCAGCCAAATACTCTAATCACATGATGATTCTAAATGAGGAGGGAAAAAATCAGGGAACCCGGAGTAAAATCCACACCAACATGGGGAGAGAAAAGAATAGACGCAGACTCCATATAGGCAACAGGCATCGTCAGGTTTGGGATCGAAGCCACTACCTCCTGCATACCAGGGGAGGTAGTTAACATCTAGCCACCACGGCGCCTAAGATACAAGCACAACTAGAATCACAGTTAATAAGTTGAGACAAGACTCAGTATTGACTTGAGTAAAATGTTACGTTGTAAATCCTCCTCCACCCGACACAGCCAATCAATAATCATAATCTGTATTTCTACTGCAGGAGGAGTCCGATGAGCTATGAACCTATTTTCACAGATGTCCAGTAGGTGTAGGGGATTATAAAGTTAGAACATAAAACGATAGCAGTGCTAAGTATAGGAAATATAATAAAATAAATAAAGTATATGAGTGCAACTTGCATGAGTACATCAGTTACTGCCAATTTTTCAATACTAAATGCATAACTTGGGGCAAGGCAGCAAAACAACAGTCCCAAACCACACCAAGATAACACAGTCCCTCAATAATATGGGACATAAACGTTGAACTATCGATACACGAGAGGTAAGGATCAAAGTTAAAAGCATGGCTACAGGCTCTCAGTGAGGTGGTGGCACCTTGAACTGTCATCCTCCTGACTCAGTGCCGAGTATTTCTTCGGATGGACGCTGATCCTCCACTGGAAGCAGTCCCACTCGAGTGGCAGTATATAGCATTTCGTTCCATTCAAACGATGCTTGCGTTCCTTCTTCTGCTGGGACAGGAGGATGGGCATTGTGCTGAAGGCAGGGTCCTTCAATGATATCAAACCAGTGGGAAGCGCACACAAGCTGGAAGGCAGTTTCAGCTGCTCAGTGAACTGGCGCCAATAACTGTCCAAGCTCTGCGGTCCTCCATGTATGAAGATTTTATTGGCCAACGGGAAACCAGAACACCATGGAATAGACCCACAAATGCGAGGGGGAAACATTGCGTTCTATTCAGATGGAACAAATAGTCCATAATTGTCATACTACACTCTCCTGGAAAGTCAGTGAATGACTCCTCCTCGATACCCACCGTGTTGGATTAATGGACACGAGTGGCACAGCCACCACCACCGTTCTTGTCAAGAAACATAAACGATAATTTTGCAAGCTCCGGTCATCCTCTCATCAGTGGATTTTGGCTAACCATTGAACAAAGACAGTGACCACATCGCGTGCTTTTGGGTGCGCTTGTGCGTCCATCTGGAACCCTCTTCCTTACAATATGAGAAAGCAATTGGAGCTATGCACTTTTAAATCATTACATTGAAAACTAATTTCTTAAAAACTGCTCTTTGTGTTTAGAAACTTTCCTTCCTTCGCACCTCCAATTAGCACAGTTGGCTACACATGGTGTGAAAGAAGTTCAACATACATACATCTGGACCAGTCCTTGGCCTTCCCTCAAAAAGCCTCAAAAATAGCCAAATGTGATGTAGTAAACATGACAACAATGGAGACAAAGGCGGCCGGGCATGGTGCTGGCCACCTACCCTCTTATGTGCCATTCCGGACTTCACAGGTGCTACTCGCTAACAGCACTTGCCCCAACGGTCGGTTAAAAGCTATATGGGGATCGCTGCCTTCGTCTTGGCGGGGGTTGGGGGCATATGTTACACTTTTTTTGCAATGTACGTAGCCAATCATGCTAATCGGAGGTGCGGGACGGAGCAACAGAGGAGAATGGAGCGAAACTCCAAATAACGTTCGACACAAAAACAACAACGACAATAACGATAACACATAAAGTAACTCACCTCCTTAGGGGAGGGCTCAGTAGGTGCCTTGGTCTCACGCGTGCCCCATGATACGTTGTACATGTTGACCAATGAGTAGATGAGCAGCAGCAGGTATCCCGTGGGAATGCAGATGAGGTACAAGAATCCGTGCACGATGCAGAAGAACTCGCGCGGGTGCAGCGCCGCGGCGATGAGATGGATGCCCGCGAGAGTGATGAAGAAGATGCTGCTGGGTGTGAGGATACCGTTCTTGACAATGTCGCCGACCATAGCGAGCAGCGTGCCCGTCATGAGGAACATGTAGATCACGGTGAGCACCATGGCCACCTTAAAAAAAATACCAGGTATAAAGCTCTTTTCAGAAGCCACCTGGCCACAAATGATAGATCAACGAAGTGGCTCATCACGTGGTAATGTATATCAGCAGCCAGATTAAATGCAGAGGGAAGATAGAGAGAACACGTGGACTCCAAATACATAACAGGCGTTAAGGTCGGGATAGGGATCGAACCCACGACCTCCTGTATACCATGCGAGGGAGTTTACATCTCGCCATCGCAGGAGGAGACCTTAGCCATCGGCATCACCATTGTCCTTTTTGTCCAACCACCACCACTTCTTGGGGAGTTACTTTGCATTTATTCCGCACTTTTCCACAAAGTCCTCAAGACCCTGCACTTTGCAAACAACAACACAATAATGATAGCTCATTGTTCTTCTGGGTTCTTTCGGTAAAGTCACGTAGAATGGAGATGAAATAATAAAAATAATAATAACAGAATAAAATTCTCACGACGTTTCGGCCACAACACAAGTAGCCTTCCTCAGGTGAAGAAACAGGACTGTCTGGAAGACAGCGCTTGAGTGAACCCTGCCAAGCATGGCAGCGTCTTTTAAGCTGTGTGGGAGGAACAGAGCACCTTGACAAAGCAGTTTACATAGAAATTAGCATGTAACTGGGGGGATGAGCATGATGTTGGTGTGAGGGATTAGCACCACGGAGAGAGACGAGCTTTATTAAGACGGACGAGTCCATCTATGTTCAGAACGGAGGAGGTGGAGAGGAGTTTAGATATCAACAGTAAATTAGCATGTAACTGGGGGATTGGCATGATGTTAGTATGAGGGATTAACACCACAGAGAGCGACGAGCTTTGTTCAGACGGACGAGTCCATCTGTGTTCGGAACGGAGGAGGGGTAGGAAGAGGAGGAACCCTCAAGACCTTGGGTTTTCGGATGCCTTTGTCCGAACGATCCGCCTACTCTACACCAAGGCGAAGTGCATGATCAAGATCAACGGCGCCCTCACTGCCCCGGTTAAATTCGAGCGAGGAGTGAGACAGGGATGCCCATTGTCGGGCCAACTTTATGCCCTGGCATTAGAGCCTTTCCTGAATCTCATAAGGCGGAGACTCAGCGGCCTGGTGCTGAGGGAACCAAGCATCAAGTTGGTCCTGACGGCATACGCCGACGACGTCCTCCTCATCCTGCGCTCCCTGGCTGATGTCGCCCTGCTGCATGAGTGCCAGGAGGTCTTTTCGAAAGCCTCGTCATCAAAAATGAACTGGCAAAAGTGCAGCGGCCTGCTGGTTGGAGCGTGGGACATGACTGAGTGTCCCGAGAAGGCAAAAGCCATCAATTGGAGCACAACATCGCTGCACCACCTGGGGGGGTTCCTCAGACCAGAGGAGGAACCACCGCAGAGGAACTGGGTCGAGCTGGAGGAGAAGGTGAAGGAGCGGCTGGCCACCTGGAGTCGCCTGTGCAAGTTCCTCACCTTCAGGACAAAGACGTTGGTGGAGAACCAGCTGGTGACGTCCATACTGTGGCACCGACTCTTCTCCCTGCACCCCCCCATGAGCCTTGTCAACGCACTTCAGAAGCAAGTCCTCGACTTCTTCTGGTCAGGTGGAGGACATCGGGTCGCGGCTGGGGTCCTGGCCCTGCCACTGGACGAGGGCGGTCACGGGCTGGTGTGCGTGCGGAGTCAGCTGGCCACCTTCCGACTGCAGGCAGCGCAAAAGTTCCTGCACGCCGCCCCTGCACCGGCCTGGAGCGTCACGGCCTCCTTACTCCTGAAACAGCTGGGGGGTCTGCAGTGCTCCAAGCAACTATTCTACATGGACCTGCAGGGCCTCCCACTGGGACAGCTGCCACCCTTCTACAGAAGCGTCCTGCAGACATGGAGCTCCCTCGCCGTCAGGAGGCTGAACCAACCGTGATCGGCTGAGGATCTGGTCTTCGAACCGATCCTCAGGAACCCACAGACAAAGCTGCCATCCACCACCACCACCCCTGGCATGGAGAGGCGCCTCGCCAACGCGCGGCTCACCAGGATGGGAGATCTGGTGGAGCCTGAAACACGGGGCCGGTGGATCGGACCAGCAGACGTGGCCACAAAGACAGGGCTGCAGTCGCTCCGGGTGGCTGCCCGGATCCTGGCCGAAGCCAAGGGGGCCTTCTCAGTGGCAGCGGGGAGAACGCCCCCCATCGGCGTTGGGGATGACGAGGCCCCTCTCGATCCCCTTCCACCGGAGCTCTCAGTCGTGCCACTGCATCGCCAATGCCGACAAACGAAGGCGGATCACAACCTGTGCCGGCTAGAAGACCTACCGGAGGTGGCCTTCGCAAATGTAAAGAGGAAGGTTCTCTACTCCTACATGGTCCGGTTCCACCAACAGGACACCCTGAGGAGCCACAAGGACCATGCCTGGAGGAAAGCCCTGCCCTGCGTCTCTCCGGAGAGGCCTCGCTGGAGGCAACTCTACTGCAGACCGACGTACAACCGCATCGGCGACCTCAGCTGGAGCATCGCCCACGGCACCGTCACCACCAACGTCTCCCTGGCGCGCTTCACCGACACGTCCCCGGAGTGCCGGTTCTGCGGTAAAGTGGAGACGGTGGCGCACCAATATGTGGAGTGCAAGAGCCTGGACTCGCTGTTCAAGGTCCTGAGAAACATCCTCCTAAGGTTCAGCCTCCACTTCTCCCCGACGGTCCTCTTCTTTGGATACCCGAAGGGCAACAGACCCCAACATCTTCAGGGGCTGGTCAACGTGCTCTTCGGCTACGCCAAGCTCGCCATATACAGGGCAAGGAAGGTGGCCCTGGAGGGGCAACGTCCAGCCAGCAGCCTGGGCATCTTCCACGCTCTGGTCGGATCAGGGTGTGGCTGGAGTTCCACTACACGCGGCTGACCCACGCCGTGCCGGCCTTCAAGGAGCAGTGGGCGCTGGAGGAGGCCGTGTGCTCGGTGGCAGATGACGGAGAGCTCTGCATGCAGATCTAAGCTACCCGTCGTAGGCCGTTTGACTGTGGGAAGGGCAGCGTGCCGATGCAGCACTTGTCGTAGTTATAAAGAAAAAAGAGAGAGCGAGAGAGAGGCAAATGGAGTAGGAAGAGAGGGGGTAGAGAGAGAGGAGAGGCAGAGAGGGGGGTAGAGAGAGAGGGGGGCAGAGAGGGGGGTAAAGAGAGAGGGAAGGGGAAAGAAAAAAAAGTATATTTTGGGTCTTTCATTTAAAAAGGGGGGGTTACATTAAGCAAAGCATAACAAAAAAAACCGAAATGATGAACGTAGCAAAGTGCCGACTACACCGGGAGGGTGGGGGGAGAGGGTGGGGGGAGAGGGTGGGGGGAGAGGGTGGGGGGAGAGGTGGGGGGGGGGGGGAGAGGGTGGGGGGAGAGGGTGGGGGGAGAGGGTGGGGGGAGAGGGTGGGGGGAGAGGGTGGGGGGAGAGGGTGGGGGGAGAGGGTGGGGGGAGAGGGTGGGGGGGAGGGGTGGTGGGTGAGAGAGGGTGTGGGGGAGGGTGGGGGGGGGGGGGGGGGGGGGGGGGGGGGGGGGGCAAG